>NC_134266.1:197046276-197346276 GCF_031893055.1 Leptodactylus fuscus | reverse complement strand
ATACCAGGCGGATCAACATTTGCCAGTTGTTTTCCAATGTGGTATTATCTAAGTGTATTAAAAGAAAAAAAAAAGTCCTAGCAGCAGCAGACGCAGCAGATATCCTCTCAATGGTTTGCATTTGTGCATTAAAGCTTATCAATTATTTCTAGCTGCTTGTCATCTTCTTCTGATAATAGAGGCCTGGTCAAGAATAATAATTACTCCTTCACCTTTTAGCTCAGATTCAGCCACTATTCCTGGTGCAGTATTACCCAAAGCATCTCCTCTCTCCCTGTACACAGGACCAAAAGTGCAGGCACATCATTTATTGATAAGACAAAAAGAATGTAATGAAATTATCAATGTTCTTGAATTAATTATGAACATGATTAAGAAAGCTAAAATCTCAGGAGCCAGGATCTCATTACCCATTCAGTCTTAGGGATTGCTTTCATTCAGCAAGGCAAAAAGGCTTTGAGCAGCCCCACAATTGCTTTTCTCTCATTTATTTGTACTGGTCTGAGGGTTTGCTTGTTTTCTTTTTGTTCTTTTTCTGACACATTTTATCAGATTTACTGTGCAACATGGTGTTTTTTTCATGCTTGTATGGTGCACGAAAGAGCCCATGGGGCCTAGCAATACACATGTCTACAAGCTGCCAGGCTGCTTCTTTTCTATGTACTTTCCTGATTCTCATCCACCGGACCTTCAAACTGTACTTCAAAGGTAAGACTGAGAATCTTGCAAAACTTCTTTCAGATTTATGTCTTGAGCTGCTGGAGTGCTGCTTCCCTGGCACCCGGTTAACGGGGTTAATGACATCATTATCACTCTGTGCATAGACTGCATATGAAGTCTGCTGTACAGGACAGGACCTTCTTTGTTCCATTAAGGGGATTTCTTAGGCATTTGATGAATACATAAAAAGTCATTATTTTCTTTAAGAATTTCACCAATTATTTCACTGTATCGCCAACTAACGTGTGGAAATTTTCCTACATTGCAGCACATTTTCTATCTGCATATGTAGACTGCTAATGTTTGTAATAAGATTTTTTTTTTTTTAATTTTCATTTTGCCTTTGCTTTTATTCCTTTTTTTTGTTCCCTCGACTCCGCTGAGAATACTGCACATGGGGTGCCGAAATTTCTGCTATGTTGTATGATTATTTGCATAAAATAGTGTCTTTCATTATGTTTTCAGGGCCTTACTAAATTACTTTTTTAATATCTGGTCAAAGATGAATGTTTATGATACGTTCAGCTAATAATGAAAAAAAAAATCATTATGATTCCTAGCCCATCCTTTTTTACTTAACTGAGCCAGTTCAGAGGAATCTTGGAAGTGTTACCATAAAAAAAAATTTCAGTAATATGGTTATAATCTGCCTTGTATGTGAACGTTGTAGGTAAATGTAAACTGGGATTGTTATTGTGCTATAGACCTACAGAGATGGGAGTAAACTGTGTATATAAACAAGATATAAGATGCTCAATGGTAAAAGAAAAGTAAATTAGACGGTGGACAAAATCACCTCTGCCAAGTATATATTAGAGTGTCGATAAGGAGCAGCCTTTATAGATGCATTCCCTAATGGGTTAATCCCCTGAGACCGTTCTTCTCATGTACCCAATTTTTTCTTTTACATGATGACGTGCCTCGCTCAGGACACAATGTAAAATATCACAAAAGAAAGGGGAGGCACTTTTTTTAATTGCGTCGTCTTACCCATAATTTTATTCTGCTTTACTTTTAGGCCCGGATGTACTTTAATTAATGACCCTGAAGGCAGCAGGATCTTTTTCAGTCTAGTGGGAACAGCCACCATGTATTACTCTATAGTCCTTTACGCATATTTAACAATGTATGTAGAACATATCTGGGGGCCAGTTCAATCATTCCAGCTCCATCATCTGATCCGGAGAATTAGAATATGTTAACCTGTATGTAGAATTTCTAGCTACAAATAAAAATGACTTGCTGTACCCCTTTAAGAATGGATCTGTGCATGGCAATGCAATAGAAATATACAAATATGCTATATTTCTATTAAATGCTACGTATACGAAATTAGGATTCTTCCATGTGGTAGGCTAGATTTTTATTATTACATAAACGTAACTTTGAAAAGTTTGTGAAATTTTACTATGTGTCTGTCCATGTATGGAATGCGCGGTGCAGTTTGGTTGGTGAATGAAGCTGTGTGTGAATGTAGCGGCTTCTCATTGGCCGGTTTGGCGGTATTTATGGAGTACGTGTGCCGTCCCTTTTTTTTTTTTTGCGTATTTTGAGTAAACAGTTTGTTGAATGTCATGTTTGATCTAGGTAAAGTAGTTGTGTAGCATTCTATTGGATGTTTTTAGAACGGTGGTGTAACACTAAATTAAACATTACAATACCCATAGAACTACAGAATCTGATTAATAATACATAAATATTGCCTCTATGGACATAATAAGGATCAATCATATACTGTACTGGATCTTTGAATTGTAACATATCCCTTGTGCCATGCCAGCAGGAATGTATGTATGGAACAGAGGTGCTCTTAGAAAATACACTTTAATGCTAATATGTTGTAAAATCCATTTTTTACAATCATATTTCAGCTATGTCTATTACGTAAATAGGACTTGTCAACTATCCAATTGTATGTGGGCTTTACTGCTTAAGGAGAAACACACACAAACACACATAAAATATCACCACATACTGCCTTTTGTAAGTTACATAATGTAATATTATCTATTCCACCAGTTATACGACATCAAAACACAAAGATTCTACATTCATAGAGAAAATCAGAGAACAATTTTAGATTATTTTTTTTTGTATTTACACACAAGAGCAGTAAATGCTAATGCTGGAGCTAAGGAAGGGTATAGCTGTTTTTTTTAAGCAGAACAGATTTTTTTATTGTTACATTTATGTTAGATACCGTAATAAATGTACAATTCATAGCAGAACGTATAAGCACACATTAGACTGTGCTTGCAAAGTTGCCGACAAGGACAGAAAAGCTTTAAACTGTGTTTTGGAAGGGTTAAATCAAATTGGTTACTTTAGATTGATTGAAATCAGTAATGGATATTCTCATAAAGCTTCTGTTACAAGATATTACACAGCTATCTCTGTCCAATGAGGCCAGAGATGAGAACTGCTTACCACAGAGGATGCTCCTAAAGGACAGATATTGTTTCCTGGACCTCAGGGAGTAAAAAGCCATAGTGCTGGATCAGGAACTTTTACTAACAGCAAGTAAATTCAGGCCTTATCGAGTTACAGCATTCATGTTTTATTATTCTCATTAGAGATTTAAGGACTAATTCTAGTTGTTAGCGCTTAACAGTTTAATGTTTTCCATGGATAAGAATTAAGGTTCTTCAGGGAGATTATTTTATTTTCTAAAGCTTGCAGAATATACTGCACTAATATAGCGGCCTGTAATTGATTACTCATTTCAAATTATTTTAGGCTGGAATAGTAAAGCATTTAACCGCAGCTTAAATATTTTAGACTCAATCATTGTAATGTAATGAAAGGGTTTAATTATGGGACATTTCATGCTTCATGTTCTGAGAAATTGCTAGGCTGATGGCTCAGTTACATATACTCTTTATTTTAGGAACATCGATATCAATCTAAAAAAAACTTTGTTTTTGGTTACAAGTAGATGTGAATTTACAGGCATGTCACACTGAACAAAATTGGTGTATATTCCCTAGAGATTTTTATTTCCCCTGTCGCTCTTCAACTCTACTAATTCATTCTAAATAAGTAAAAGCTATAAAGGATAAATACTAAAAAAAATTATTTATATATATATATATATATATATATATATATATATATATATATATATATATATTCATATATACATTCACAATATGTGTGTGTATATATATCTTGTGCTTAAATTATATCTGCTACACTGAGTATATCGGGGCACACTTTATATTGGTATATTTTATACCCCCAAAAAACTATTTTATATGCTTGAGTGTACAGTGTAACTTGAAATTTATTTTGTAATTCATGATTTACACTTATTGAAACTATATGAGGAATATACATACCTTAACGCTTTCATCCTTTCTTAGACCAAATGCCCTTGATTTTGTCATTTTACTTTACTTTTGCCCTGCTTTTGTTTCCTGCAGTGAAATACTAGAAGTAACTAATGCCAAACACAAGAGCCGCTGTAGAATAGAAATGTCTATTTTCCAGAACATCTGCCTTCCGAGCACACATAGTATACATCAGTCATTGACATTTGCTGTTTCCTCTAGTCCTTCTGCACATGTTGAAATATTAAGTTTCATCTACATTACTTAACATCTCAGTGCTTAAAACCATCACATAGCTCTATTTCCAATTTATTTTTGGCAAATAGACCACTCCAGTAGAATGTCTCTGTGTGTAGTTCTGGAAAGTTACATAAAACATTAGTATTCTGCACTTCTAAAGAACATGATCCTAATTACAAAGCAGAAAAACACAGAGTTTACTCAATTATATGACAGAGTTTAAAGCTCCCCAATATAGAAAATAAATTTATTATGAAGAGGTCCCAATAGAAATCTTGGAATGCCTGCATGTAGCTGTACTGTGCCCAAAATGCTGTTCAATAGGCTTTCCAAGGCACCCAGGTAACAGCTGGTGCAGGCCATGTGCCAGACTTGACAGCCCATATGCTCTCTTTAGTGCTGTAATTATCTCTACACAAAACTCTGATAACCCTGTCTACTGGGTCCAGTTTCACTAGGTTGAATTGACTCTGTGGCTTAGTTAGTAAGTTCCTCTGGCATTGTAAGAACTTCATCAAGAGTTGGAATATTGTGTCAGGATTCAAAAACCAATATGTCTGTGAGTTCCAGGACAGGTGTCTTATTAACCCAGTGAGAACTCCTGCAAATAGCTTGAACATAAAGGATACACTCAAGGCTTTGTCTAGGTGAGAGTGGTTTATTAGTGCCATCTAATAACATCTGAATTTGTTTATTGTTGCCAATTTTAGGCAATTCATAAAGTATCACATATTATATTCTACATTAAAAGTTAGTTTAATACCTTACATTAATTAGGTATCCTGCACTGATACTGAATTACAGGCTGTATTATATGATATCTAGCAAAGGTAACAAGGCTCCAGGAGGAGCTCACCCCAATTTGTAAAGAGAAAAACTCTACTCTGGTGAAAACAGTCCTCAGTATCTGATGGTTTGGTCCATCATAGACCTTCCTGAGACTCATGAACTCATAAACAAAGAATAGTACATGAAAATATAGCCAATATAAACAAATGTCACCTATATCATATGATAAAAGAATAAAGCAACCTATTTAGGGGGAAATCAGTAGCCTCATATATAACGTTACCAGTAATGTATAGCCCAGTAGTGAGTAATGGAGAACCATACGTGCACTATTTATATTGCATGTGCTCAAGGTAAGAGTGCCTAGGATCAAGAGTACACAGATATAAACATAGAGGAAGGAGAGAGCATGAGATCATATGTAGAGCCTTCAGAAGGCAGAAGATAATTGAGTCATGTTATTTGGGATTCACCTTGCAGAGTTGTAATAGGTACAACTCCTTCTTCAGTGTCTCTCTTTCCACTAGGACCTTAAGGTACCTCAACTGGCTGGTTCATATATATATATATATATATATATATATATATATATATATATATATATATATAGTACAGACCAAAAGTTTGGACACACCTTCTCATTCAAAGAGTTTCCTGTATGTTCATGACTATGAAAATTGTAGATTCACACTGAAGGCATCAAAACTATAAATTATCACATGTGGAATTATATACTTAACAAAAAAGTGTGAAACAACTGAAAATATGTCTTATATTCTAGGTTCTTCAAAGTAGCCATCTTTTGCTTTGATTACTGCTTTGCACACTCTTGGCATGCTCTTGATGAGTTTCAAGAGGTTGTCACCGGAAATGGTCTTCCAACAGTCTTGAAGGAGTTCCCAGAGATGCTTAGCACTTGTTGGCTCTTTTTGCCTTCACTCTGCGGTCCAGCTCATACCAAACCATCTCGATTGGGCTCAGATCTGGTGACTGTGGAGGCCAGGTCATCTGGCGTAGCACCCCATCACTCTCCTTCTTGGTCAAATAGCCCTTACACAGCCTGGAGGTGTGTTTGGGTTCATTGTCCTGTTGAAAAATAAATGATGGTCCAACTAATCGGAAACCTGATGGAATAGCATGCGCCGCAAGATGCTGTGGTAACCATGCTGGTTCAGTATGCCTTCAATTTTGAATAAATCTCCAACAGTGTCACCAGCAAAGCACCCCCACACCATCACACCTCCTCCTCCATGCTTCATAGTGGGAACCAGGCATGTAGAGTCCATCCGTTCACCTTTTCTACGTCACACAAAGACACGGTGGTTGGAACCAAAGATCTCAAATTTGGACTAATCAGACCAAAGCACAGATTTCCACTGGTCTAATGTCCATTCTTTGTGTTCTTTAGCCCAATCAAGTCTCTTCTGCGTGTTGCCTGTCCTTAGCAGTGGTTTTCTAGCAGCTATTTTACCATGAAGGCCTGCTGCACAAAGTCTCCTCTTAACAGTTGTTGTAGAGATGTGTCTGCTGCTAGAACTCTGTGTGGCATTGACCTGGTCTCTAATCTGAACTGCTGTTAAACTGCAATTTCTGAGGCTGGTGACTCGGATAAAGTTTTCCTCCGCAGCAGAGGTGACTCTTGGTCTTCCTTTCCTGGGGCGGTCCTCATGTGAGCCAGTTTCTTTGTAGCGCTTTATGGTTTTTGCAACTGCACTTGGGGACACTTTCAAAGTTTTCCCAATTTTTCAGACTGACTAACCGTCATTTCTTAAAGTAATGATGGCCACTCGTTTTTCTTTACTTAGTTGCTTTTTTCTTGCCATAATACAAATTCTAACAGTCTATTCAGTGGGACTGTCAGCTGTGTATCCACCTGACTTCTGCACAACACAACTGATGGTCCCAACCCCATTTATAAGGCAAGAAATCCCACATATTAGACTTGACAGGGCACACCTGTGAAGTGAAAACCATTTCCGGTGACTACCTCTTAAAGCTCATCAAGAGAATGCCAAGAGTGTGCAAAGCAGGAATCAAAGCAAAAGGCGGCTACTTTGAAGAACCTAGAATATAAGACATATGTTCAGGTTCACACTTTTTTGTTAAGGATATAATTCCACATGTGTTAATTCATAGTTTTTATGCCTTCAGTGTAAATCTACAATTTTCATAGTCATGAAAATAAAGAAAATTCTTCGAATGAGGTGTGTCCAAACTTTTGGTCTATACTGTGTGTGTGTGTATATATATATATATATATATATATATATATATATATATATATATATATATATACCAAACACTAAACATACTTTCATAGCATCAAGGATCAATAGTTTAATTGTTTTTAAACCCATTTTTTTGTCCAGTAAAGATTTGCTATACTTTTGATATATAACTGGGTTGAGCGCTTTCTTTTTAGCTATGTGCTTTTTCTTTCTTGGATCATTAGTACTTCATGTTCAGTAGAAGCAATATGTCTCTACATCCAATAACAGGTAGACAATATGTAACATATAATTACATTAGTAGGTAGCACATGAGGTTGAAGTCCATATCAGAACAAAATGACGCAGACGCAAGTGTATACATATTATCTAAAAAAAAGTTGTGGGTTAACAATGTCTCTATGTTTTCACTATGGGAAGACCATTGTCTGACCAAAACATCACACAGATACTGTGCATTACTTTCAACAATAAAAACTTTAAACTTTATTGAGATTTATCTCAGAGTTCTGGGAGTGTTTATTGTTTTTACAAATTGTATTATATAATAGATCTGATAGATTCTCATGCCAGGGTTTTTGCAAGTTAGTAGCAAGAGTTTGATATTCCTATACCACGACCACAAGGGAAATTAAGCCTTAAGCAAAGCCCACTGAAATCAGGGAAATGTCCACGTAATACTGTGCATGGATACAATGGGTAATGCACACAGAGAGAACCTCTTTATAGTCATCCACCACTCTAGTAGCAGTTACGTGCATACATCCGTCCATGAGAAAACAAAACAGCACATGGTCGGGTATCTGCATGCTGTCCATTATCCTCATAGACCCATGCACTTCAATGAATGAACCTGGACTGTAAAATGAACAGGAATATGATCTGTCCCGTGTTTTGCATTTGGGTGCAAGGACCCCTTACAAACACAGTTGTTTGGGGAATAAAGAAGAATGGGTCAGCTATTTGTTTAACAAGCATATAGCACATATGTTTATGTGCATGGGGCTAAGAAATGAGGATCATGAAAAGAAAAACCCCAATTATTAGCACTGAATTCCCTTAGGCTAAGGCCCCACGTTGCAGAAATGCAGCTTTTTTGTTGCAGATTTTGCTCCTTTTTTAACCAAACTAGGAGTGGATTGTGAAGAAGTGAGAAGTATAAGTAATCCTATCCGATCCTATCCTACTAATCCTATCCTATCCTACTAATCGGATATTTGTTCCTCAATCACGCAAAAATGGCAGAACGGATTTGGATGAAATTTGGCACATAGATAGTTTGTAACCTCGATTAACACACAGTCTACTTTTTATCCCGGTAAATGACATGGCTTCATGACTGTTATGAATTTTTGTTCCTATACTATATTAAACTGCTGTTGCCAGTAGGACTCTCTCAGCTAGGTGGAGATTGCTGATAAAGCTGCTCTGTTATCTCTGTATGTAAACACACAGATAACCCTGAGTCCATTGTGTACATACATTTGCATATTATCTGATCTGTTCCAGGTAGTGCTCACAAACTCCTTTAATCCAAATTGGCAGTTTGCCAATTTTAAACATGTCGGGGAAAAATAAAATTTAATTTGCCGCAAAATTCTAACACAATGAGAGTTATGAAGGTAGTCAGATGTCACAAACATCTCCTCAAGCAGAGCTCAGGGAGATGAGCAATGCCAACAACACACTCATTATATGGTGTCCCAGCGAGCTGCTGAGATGCTGGAACAATCACAGGCATGGTGTGAGGAACAAGTTCAGCGGTAGTTCAGCTTGAGAGCTGCTGAAACGCCAGAGCAGGCAAACCATCGATGGCAGCAATTTGATGAATATAGGTGGTTCATCGATGCCAACAACACAAAGACGAAGTCATGAGCAGACGCAATAGGTTTCCTATTCCTTTTATAGCCAGTCTTGGCTTTGGCTAAAAAAAAAAAAAAAAAAAAAAGCAGTAAAATCTGTAACAAAAAAGTTGTGTTTCCGCAACATGGGGCCTCAGCCTTAAAAGGAATTTCAAAATGAGTTTGAAGATTTCTTTTAATGTTTGAGCTTTAATTTTGTGATTTATATTGTGGGAAGTGTCATATTTACACCTGCCAATATGCAGTAAATGGAAAAAATCTAGGTTGTTGGAGTTGTTGCATATGAATAAAAGGTAATAATGCAACTTGTCCATGGCTAGTACTGAATCTTACAGTACTCCCAAGAATGTTGTTGTTTCGGAAAAAAAAAATACTTTTTTTTTTTTTAATACAACCAATTTGCGGAAGAAGATATTTTATACTGCCAAGAGATTTTGAAGTGCTGGTCCATAACAGTTTTTATATTGCTTTATAAGATGTGCATCATATAGAAAAAAGATGGATATACACCTAGAATAGTTTTTGGTTGCAAACGTGAACTCTCAAACACATATGAGCTCAGATCCAGGTACAGATCTGGTTTCTTCTTGTCATTAGAGCACATTGACTTTAGTAAGATGTCCACGTGATTAACAAAACGTGGAAAGAAAAAAGTCACAATGTATATGGGATCTTCTCAGATTAGTATACTAGTGCATGTCAACTGTTATCATGATCTAGCAGGTAGATCATCTTTCCACGCTACTATCTAATATTTAAATGAGGAGAAATGCTGTGCTTCCAGGTTTCTATGTAATAGAGTCCATTTGTCAACTATAGTGCGTCTATAAAAATCCTTGGAGAGCCAGTGTAGCGGGCCACAGATTGGACATTGGAACAGTATGTCTTATTCAACTAATGTCTGGCTTAAGGCATGGTGTGAATGACTGCATGTTAATATTACGTGTGTACATTTGTATAGTCATGAGCATAGATACATATGTGCATAGGTTAGTGTCTCTAGGCCTTCTAGGACAATGTTGCACCACATTAGCCATTAGTTGGAGCAAAAAATTGAAGAGTCAGCTGACAGTTTTATTTGCTGAGTAAATTAAAGTAGCAAGCTTTGGAGAAACCTTTTGTCAACCTTGAGGAAATATAAAAAAAAAATTAAGACCCTTATTTCATGTGCACTATTTACAGTTTACTTACAGACAATGCTTACTTTTGACACATATTCTATTATAAGCAAAACTTTGCCCATAATTCGTTCATAATCTGTAAAAGTATCACTGTGTGAAAATTATAAACTCAAACAATTGACTTGATATTGAATTGTTTAGATGTCCACTGTGTGTAAAACCAATTACTGCTAATTGTCCATACCTATACGTCACATAAAATCTACAATCACATTAGGTGACCATTAGCATTGGACCCTAGTACTGGAACCTGAAATCAAGTACTAAAGTCACAATTTATTTCAGATTTCCAAAAACTTAACATCTTATTAAGTAGAAAGGATCTCATTATATTGAGTGTAACAATCCACTTGTATTCCATCTATGCCAGAGATCATTGTAAGTTACCATCTAACACTGGACACTGAGCAATTCCCACATGAAAAACATCTCCACCTAGGGCCTCCAGAATGAAGAGGGTCCTTTACCAAGGCAATATAGCTTTAGGGTGCATTCAGACTACGTAACGCCGGGCGTGTATGAGAGCCGTACACGCCGGCATTACGGCAGACTGCCGAACACTTCCCATTCACTTCAATGGGAGCGCTCGTAAACGCCGCTGTTACGAGCGCTCCCATTGAAGTGAATGGGAAGTGTTCGGCAGTCTGCCGTAATGCCGGCGTGTACGGCTCTCATACACGCCCGGCGTTACGTAGTCTGAATGCACCCTTATACTCAAATGTCTCTCAAATTCTTTGAGTCTCTATGTAAAGGATGTATCAGTATCAGTACTTGTATCAGATCTTTGTCCATTAGGATCACTAGAAAAAATTTGTCCACGATATGTCTCTTCATTTTCTACTGTGAATTATATAAAATGAAAAATCCTGTTCTTTGTGTTATTACATTTTTTACATGATCTTTTTTTACTTACCATTTGCCTTATGTGATTGTATGTTTAAAGATTATTGTTCTTCTTGTTTTAAGAGCTACAGATAAAAGTAAGTTCTGTAATGTCACTATAGACTATGTAATATTCATCTGCAATTGAGTAAGTCAAGGACATGGCTTTTTTTTTTTCTATTCCTAAACCTCTACAGTGATTCACAGTCTATAGCAGAGGTGCTGACATGATACAATATTTTTCATTAGCTTCTAAGGGTGAATTAGGTGCTTCATTTGGGATCAATGTGGTATGGACCAAAAATTGGCACTAAGGCAAGGTTAACATCTACGTTGGAGTCTTTGTACGGGATTCCGCCACATATTCTGCTTAAAATTGTCGGAGAGAGACTTTTCTCTCAGCCAGTTACAGTATAAAATCAGCAGAAACTGTGCGAAAACCCAGTAGAGCCCATTATAGTCTATGGGGTCTGTGAGTTTCCGCAGGTAACCACTTTTTAAGCAGATAGGGTCTCCGTTAGGGTTGAGTGATTTTTAGGTGGGATCGAGATCGGTGACTATTTCCCACAATGCTTTGCTTATCCTTCACACTGAGTATACGCTCCGCTCATTCTGAGTGAAGGCTCCGCTGCGGTTCCATAGGAATGAATGGAAGCAGCCGGCACACAGCCTTAACCCCCTGCGCGTCGGCTGCCTCCATTCATTCTAATGGGAGACTAAACTAACATCTCTAGTAGCTACTTACCTCCAGAGATAGCTGGTCGGCAGTGCCTGGTGTTATTCTTCGTCTCGCTGCCGCTCCACGCTGCTCTTCCTCGCTGCCGCAGCCTCCCAGGTTAGTGTTTAAAGAGCTACGAAGGCTTGTGGCTTAGGAGAGTGTGGGCCAGTACCCGCCCACACTCTCCTAACCCGCCCACACTCTCCTAACCTGGGAGGCAGGGGGCAGCGAGGCGAGAAGAGCAGTGTGGAGCGGCAGCAAGGCGAAGAAGAACACCGGCAGTGGACCAGCCATCTCTGCAGGTAAGTGAACACCAGGGGGGACTAAGTAGCCAGAGGATTAAAAAAAAAATCCTCTGGCTACTTAGTGATTCACTACACAGCGTGGATTCTAACAATTAAGGAATTCAATTGTTAGATTCCATGCTGTATAGTGAATAGGATTGCTTTTAAAATCCAATGTCCGATTAATAAAAAAATTCCCTTGACTTGCATTGGGATCGAGATTGGGTTCAAATGAAAAATGATCAGAAATCGGATTTTAAAATCGATCCTGAAAAGTCAAGATTGGCTCAACCCTAGTCTCCGTGTTTAAGGTCCCCATGTGAACCCGAACAACAGAGACCTGAATACTAGTAGGGATCTAATGTAAATAATCTACAAAATCTCTGTATGTGTTGTCAGAATCTGGGGGTGCTGAGTGGTTGGCATAGACACCGACTCCAAGGTAAGAGTCCATTAACATGGAGGAAAATAGCGCTTTATTTGGTGCTGAATTTTCAGCGCTGAAAAAAAAAGCCTCGCATTGATTTCAATGGGTTCTGCTAGTTTTTTTGTTCCACTAGCTGAATTTTCCATGCTGAAAAAAAAAGCCCGCATTGATTTCATTGAAGTCAATCGGAGGCTTTTTTTCAGCACTCCTTGGACTCCTCACTAACAAGGACAACCCTCAACAGCTGAGTTGCTGCACGAGTGTCTACAAGATGTGGGCTGGAGGGGATGGGAATGGTAAGTTCCACTACCAACCTACCTACCATTCCCTAAAAATCCAGCCCTTGTGTAGAGCACTTAAAAGCCGTGTTCACACGGGGGTTTTTTGGACCAGATTTTGACACATAGGCTGCCTCAGAAACTGGTCCAAAGTATGGCTAGCCGCGACTGGATGCTGTTGCAGTGCAAAATTACGGGCGAAAATTATGCTGCGTATACGCTCGTAACTCCCATTGAAATCAATGGGATCTTTTTGAGCGCACAAACTCTGACACGCCGTATACATGCCAGATTGCGCTCCACTTTACTCCGTGTGAATTCAGCCTTAGATAGGTATGTGTTAGTCATACAGTGCTCACTTTCTGGAAAAGAAGAGACACTGAATGTGTAGTTAGTGGCTGAGGATTTATGTTTGTTAGGGCCTGTTCACACGGGCATAGAGGGGGCGGATTATGGCGTGTAATCCACGTCATAATCCGCCCCCTCACAATGGTGGTCTATGGAGACTGCCAGGATTTTTTTCCCACTAGCAGCATGTTGCCGCTAGCGGAAAAAAAGAAGCGAGCTGCCCTTTCTTCAGGCAGATTCCGCAGCTCATTGAGCCGCAGTGTCCTCCTGACGGCAGCAACCTCCGGGGTTGGCCCATTCAGTCGTGGCAGGCAGGTTTTGACCCAAGAGAGACGTGGCTCCCCGCGTCACTCTCGGTGCCAAAATCCGCCCCACCGCGTGAACTAGCCCTTACCATGATGTGAAGTGTTTTACAATGTGCTGAGAAGAATAAATCTGCTCATGACCAGTTTTAAAACAAATCCACTGTTTCCCATTCAAGAAAATAGAGCTAAAATAAATGCTACCCAAGTTATCGCACTCCAAAAGTCTGAAATACTGCATCTGTAACAAGATGTTATAGGGGGTTTTCTTTGCTTTGAAAAAAAAAAAAAATGCTGCTGCATATTCTACAACATAAAATACATGTATCACCTATCCACATGATACGTCTCCGGAACCCCTGAGTCCTGTGTCCCCTATTTTCCTTGACTGTAGTGAGTAGATCGGAGAAGTAGTCAGCAATCTTATTCTTTTTTTTTTTTCTTTTTAAATGTAGATTTACATTTTTTTTTTCCATTTAAGTATGTACTTGTAGAATGGAAGGAAATCCATGCAAACACGGGGAGAACATACAAACTCCTTGCAGATGTTGCTCCTGGTGGGATTTGAACCCAGGACTTAAGCGCTGCAAGACAGCAGTGCTAACCACTGAGCCACCGTGTTGCCCCGCTGTTATTCCTTTCTTTACAGGAATAGTATAAACAGCCAAACACAACCTGTACATAGCGGATAGACATACCTATGCAGAGAACCTCTTTAATTGCAAAGCTCAGATGCATCTTCTACTACTCCTGATGCTACAGTGTAGCTGGTCCCTGATGTCCCCATTGTGTTTTCACTGAAGGTGTAGGAACTAAAGACATACTGAAAGGGAACTTGGATTGTGAGCCTTACTTAGGACAGTCTTGACAATATCTGTGAAGCGCTGCAGAATATGATAGCGCTATATAAGTAAGCAAAATAAATAAAAGGTAAAGAGAGCTATTTTTTGTTAAGTATTATGTATGCAACCTAAGCAGGTTTTTTTTTCTAATAAAACACTGGAAAACCCCTTTAAGTGAGAAATTATTTGAACTGACTATGGACAAAAACTGGGGTTCATATCCATCCCCTAAGCATGATATCATGTTTTGTGTTGTATTGCATTCTCTATATAAATAAATATTTTACTAGACATTCGTACCATAGGGATTTCTGCTTTGAGTAGTTGACAGGCCAGATTATGAAATTTCTCTGTGTAGGTGTGAAGGTATAGTGATCTGAAGCAATGTGGGGCTTGAGGTAAGTAGAATTTTGGTGGGTTGAACTGAATTTTCATTTTCCCAGAGTTCCCCATTAAAAATGTATGGTGTTTTCTCCAGAAAGTTCTACAATAAGCATGAAAGTAAAGCCTGTGGTGCCCTATAAATTGGATGAAGCCTGTAAGGGATGCATGTGTATTTTCTGTAGTTACTAGGTCACATGTTACAGACTATAAAGATCCTATTCACAGTATAAATAACCACAGCATTCCACAAGCAGAAGACCATGCCCTATATATGATATGCCCTATCCATAGCTTTTTTTTAAAATCCTGACTCATTTTTTTCTTTGATTTTCATTATTTAGAATTCAAAATTACAAAATGAAATACACAAAATTAATAAAAATCTAAGACAGCTCTTCCCAGAAAAAATAATGTACAGACAGACAACAACACCATGTGGCAACATGACAAAGGAGTTAACATATTTAAAAATCTGTATACGTAGGGACTAAAACACACACAGCTCACTATAATAACACATTTATACTATACAAATCAAGGTAACAAATGGAGGACAGGTTTATTTGCCATTGATAGGACTCCCCATTGACATTGACAGATGTATATGAGGTTAAACAAGAAGAACAATTAAAGTAGAAAAGAATTCTATGGACACTGGTATGGACAGGATAGAAACTGACTGATGTCAGTGGGTCCAAATCTTACAAATAATGATGCTGAGTAATAGTGAATATAAATTAACGTCCTATAGCTGGGAGAGGAATTGATACGTTTGACACATTGGTCGTGTATAGGGATATGTTTGTTCACATGGTTCAAATGAATGGGAGCAGGAATACCATTAGAAGACGCTATGCAGTGTACAGAGCTGTGCCGCTCCAGTGACTGATGTGGAGTACAGCTGCTATGTGGAAGTTTCAGAGTCAGGACTAGGAGTTTTATGTGATAGCTCATCAAAAAATTATGTCACAAAAATTCCCTTTAGGTTCCTGGCTTGGAGAAAAGTTTCATAGAGAAAGATATGTTGTTCTCTGGACAGTTGTGGTAGGTTGAGCAAGCCAAGCAGACAACATTGTCGAAAAAGGAATGCAGGGTAACCCATGATAACATGAACACATATAAGAAAAAATTATCTTTGTACTGTATTAGCCAGTGGATATGAAATATAAAGATTGAGAGTCCTCAGTAGTTTGATACCTTTTCAATGGCTAACAAAAAATGATGACATATTGCGAGCTTTCGGAACTGCTATAAGGTTCCTTCATCAGGCTGGTATAACACAATATCTGATAAATGTGCTTTCCTTCAGATATTGTGTTATACCAGCCTGATGAAGGAACCTTATAGCAGTTCCGAAAGCTCGCAATATGTCATCATTTTTTGTTAGCCATTAAAAAGGTATCAAACTACTAAGGACTCTCAATCTTTACATGAACACATATAGTCATTTGAGCCAAAAGTCACAGAACTGAGGACAATCCCAAAGGAGGCAATAAAAGGATCTTGAGTACATTAAGGACGTTTTATATAGTTTCTGTTTGGGCAGTACCTTGCCAGTCAAGCTGCAGATACACAGGCCTGGTACAGTATATAATGTAGAGTAACCTTTTTTGGGTATTGCAGAAACGCTTTGGTGGGATTTCCTAAAATCTCCTCCCAGTCAACTTTTTTGTTTCACCCACAACCAACTTCCATAAGGACTTACTATGGACAACAACAACTCTTCTGTATATGAGAGAGAAATTATAGCAATTACAAAGGGTAAAAATAGTCCCCTTGGGACTGCTTTAATATGTGTTTTGGAACAGAGAAATCAGAAAAGGCACAATGGGGCATATGTTTATAAATCCAAGTCCGACACTTTTCTGTCTACATTTGCGTCAAAATTCATAGTGCACTGCATTTCCAGCATTTGCACCAGAAAGATAATAAAAATATGACAGACTAGGGGCCACACGGTGGCTCAGTGGTTAGCACTGCAGTCTTGCAGCGCTGGAGCCCTGGTGTTCAAATCCCACCAAGGGCAAAAAAACATCTGCAAGGAGTTTGTATGTTCTCCCCGTGTTTGCATGGATTTCCATCCCATATTCCAAATTAAAGACATACTGATAGGGAAAAATGTGCATTGTGAGCCCTCTGTAGGGCTCACAATCTACATTTAAAAAAAATAAATAAATAAAAAAAAAAATACGACAGACTAGACACTTGTGAAAAATGTGCACCAGAATGGATGTGGTTTAGAAGTGTCTAAATTTATGACATGTTCATACAGGTTTTTTTTGTCCGGAACATGAGGCGGAGGCATCCAGTCGTGCACTCCGCTCCGGATTAGGCCCAATGAATTTTGTGAGGCAAAATGGCTTGAAGAATGAGGACCTCGCTTCGTCCCTGAAGCAGAAGAGTTGATAGTAGCAAAGCATTGTGGGAAATAACCTCCGACCTCGATCCCGCCTAAAAAGATCGGGATCGAAATTCCAATCGTTATCGTGAAATTTACTCGATCGCCGATTGAAATCCGATCTTTTCCGATCCCGATCGCTCAACCCTGCACAAGAGGCCAGGGGACTGCTGGATCCCCAGGAGAGGTGAGGCAAGGTGAGTATAACAGTTTGTTATTTTTATTCACCTTCACTTATTATACTCTCCAGTTTTGTGGGTTACAAACCCCAAAAGTTTTGAGTTTGGGTTAAACTGAACCTTTTAGAAAATTTGGGTTGAAATCTGAATCAGTTAGCTCATGCCTACGCGCTTAATAGGAACTAGGATTTGGCATTATCTGATAACACATATCTTGAAAGCTATTAATATGATTGATATTAAACTGTATGAAGAAGACTTGTCTCTTTCATTTCCAAGGACAAGAACAGTGCAAAAAGGCAACTCTTTGAACTGGATAATAGAGATGAGCGAACACTAAAATGTCCGAGCTTCGAAATCCGATTCAAACAGCCGCACACTGTTCAGCTGTTCGAACGGATTTCGAACCCCATTATAGTCTATGGGGGGAAATGCTCGTTTCAGGGGTAGACAACATTCGATAAAATTATACTTACCAAGTCCACGAGTGATGGTCGGGCTGGATTCCCTTTGAAGTCTTCTCCCGGCGCAGTGCCCCCGTGGTGTCTTCCGGCTGGAATTCACTCTGCCTAGGCATCGGGGCCTAGGCAGAGTTGACTGCGCATGTGCGGTCGGCTCTGCCTGGCCCGACGCCTGAGCAGAGCCGACTGCACATGCGAGGGCATGCCAGCGCATGCGCAGTCGGCTCTGCCTAGGTCTGATGCCTAGGCAGAGTGAATTCCACCCGGAAGAAGATGCGGGGACGCAGCGCGGAGAAGACTTCGGAAAGGTAAGAGAAAAACCAGCATTGATTGGCAGAATGTATAGCATTCTGCCAATCAACGCTGGTTCTGCATCGAACCTTAAACTTCGAACAGCTAGTAGTGTTCGATCGAGTACGAGTATCTCGAATACCATAGTATTCAATCGAACACCTACTCGATCGAACACTACTCGCTCATCTTTACTGGATAACCAAAATCTAAAGCCCTCAACAAATTTCTCTAGTTTTTGACTAGTGCTGTTATGCCTAATCCTTCATGTCTAGTAATTTATGTCCCTGTGCTTAGGGATTGTGTTGCTCAAGTGCTTTGTATATAGCCCAACATCTGATGTCCAGTCTATGTTTTCTAGTAGTTGGCCTCATGTGCTTGGGATACAGAGGTTAGGTTGCCTGTCACTGATGTGCACTGAGATAGTAGCCCTATTGCTTGTGTGGAGTAGTCTGATCTTCCTGTTCACATTGAAGGCTTTGTGTCTGTCATGTAACAAATTTGTCTGTCTGATATTTTCAGTATCTGGAAATGACAATTTGAGCTCAATCTCAGGGTGCCTTCACACGAAGTTACGCTCTGTGCTTTTTGTCCATTTTACACGTGTAAAAATACACATGTAAAATGTAGTTAGCCATTGAGCTCAATGGCTTTTTTTCTTAACGTGATCTTTTTTTCGCACGCAAAAAGACGAGCGCAAAAAGACGCCGCACGTTATACAAAAAAAGCCATTGAACTCAATGGCTTGCTACATTTTACACGTGTATTTTTACACGCGTAAAATGTAGCAAAATGCGCGGAGCGTTACTCCGTTTGAAGGCATCCTTAGGGCCCCTTCACACGGCGTATACGCTCACTGCTTTGGAGCGTGTAAACGTTCCGTAGCAGCGGCGTCTAAAGCACTTCCCATTGTTTTCTATGGGAGCCGGCAGACGCGCGCTCCCCATAGAAATGAATGGAAAAAGCAGCCCATTCATTTCTATGGCGAGCGCGCGTATGTCGGCTCCCATAGAAATCAATGCGATCTGCTTTTAGACGCCGCTGCTACGGAACATTTACACGCTCCAAAGCAGTGAGCGTATACGCCGTGTGAAGGGGCCCTTAGGCTGGATTCACACTAGCATTGGAGCCTCCATAGGAGATTCTGCCGCTGAATCCGCATAAAATCGGAATAGAGAAAAGTCCAGCAAGGAGGACTTTTCTCTTCCCTGCTGTGAATATAAAATTGGTGGAAACCATGCGGACCACATTATAATCTTTGGGGGTCTGCGGGTTTCTGCATATAAGTGCTTCTTAAGCAGACCCATCTTTTGAGTCCCCATGCACATCCCAAGAACCCGAACACTAATGTGAAGCTAGCATAAGCCAAATCTTGTTTTAAAGGAACACAAACTAAACGTCTGATTCATGTAGAAGCCTTCCTATGAAACTGTTACATGACATCACAATCGACCTTCAAACCCATAACTTTATACATTACAAAATGATATTAATATCAGTAAAGACTAGTAATGAAATGACTAATTTTTTTTTGCTTACATGTCTTTTATTGTTGTAGTCACTGTAAGAGCTTTGAGATAACACAAACACCCTTAGAAGATTGTATAGGACATAACAAACCAGTGTTCTCATATCTTAAAAAAATAGCGTGGCTATTAGCATACATTTAACAAGGAATAGTTTCAGATGAAAACCATAATTGTCGCCATACGAACAGAGAGAAGAAGTAAAGTGCATTGGTTGACGTTGTTGCCTTCTTTTTTCCTGCTTCACAGTATTATTTCAAAGTACAGGAGGTGATGTTGTATTCCTCAGTGTGTTGTTCAAAGTCAGGAGCAGCAATATTTAGCACATGCTTGGACAGTCGTGTTTGAAATCCATGTCTCCCCTCTCTAGTGTTTTGATGTGCCTTTAGGGGATGCTTGGCTGTTTGTAGTTTGTTTTCTTTTGTTTAAGGTTTCAGCTACTGCATTGACTAATGATTATATAGCAGTAAACTCTCCTCCCTGCTAAATTCAGAGGTAATGCCTCAAAAGCATTTTTCCCTTGTGTGTCATAAAACAATAAAAGAAGTAGACAGCCCCCTTTGAGGGAGGATAATCCTTTGTTTAAAGAGAAGAAAGGGCATGTAGCTGATCCAAGCAGACTGAATTTAAATGGAGGATTAATCTAATTAAAAATATATATCCAAAATAGGCGAGAAGTATCAATGTCGTGAATATTCATTCATAAATTGTAGGCTGCGAGATGGAAAATGAAATAATAAAATCTTTTGTTGTAAAATGCTGGGTAACTTTGATGGGCGATTTTGTGACTTTGCAATTGTAAGCTTGTGCCTAGGAGAGGTAGCTCTTATCAGGCATGTAGATCTAGATATGGAGGAAATATAGAATCATATGTATATGGAAATGTCTGAATATACTGGGTAATAGGCTGCAAACTTCAATTATATTTACATAGTTTTGTAGTATAAAAATGTGGTTGTGAGCTACATTATCTATGGTTACCTCTTACTTTGGTGTCCTCCTGCTAATATTATAAATGTAAAGGTTTGGATGTTTGTGTTTTTGGATGTTTGTTACTCAATCACGCAAAAACGGCTGAATGTATTTGAATGAAATTTGGCACACAGATAGTTTGTAACCTCAGTTAACACATATGATACTTTTTATCCCGGTAAATGACATTGCTTCATAACTGTCATATTTTAAAATACTATATTAAACTGCTCTTGTGGGCAGGACGATTCAGCTAATTGCAGTTTGCTGATAAGGCCTGGTCTGTTATCTCTCTTTTTAAACATACAGATAACACTGAGTCCATTGTGAGCCAGCCACTGCATATTATCTGATCTGCATAAGTGTTCTGTGTCCCATTCACCAGAGGGAGGAGGGGAGAGACAAATACAGGAAGTGAGAAGCAGACACTTCAGGCAGAGTGCTGAGACACTGAGATGGTAAAAACCCTTCAATCCAAATTGGCAGTTTCCCAATTTTAAACATCACGGGAAAACGAAAATCAAATTTGTCGCAAAATTCTCAAAAAACAAGAGCTATGAAAGTAGCGAGAAGTCAAAAGACTTCTCCTCAAGTGGAGCTGAGGAGGATTGAGCAAGCTAGGCA
Source organism: Leptodactylus fuscus (assembly GCF_031893055.1). Classification (NCBI taxonomy): domain Eukaryota; kingdom Metazoa; phylum Chordata; class Amphibia; order Anura; family Leptodactylidae; genus Leptodactylus; species Leptodactylus fuscus. The sequence goes on along the minus strand of NC_134266.1, from coordinate 197,325,011 downwards.
TCAGTCAGCTCTTAGAGCAGCCAAAACACCAGAGCAAGTGGATCATCAATGTCAACAACTTGCTCATTATATGGCATCCCAGCAAACTTCTGAAATGCCGAATAATAGGCACGGCACAAGGAACAAGTTCAGCGGCAGGCCTGCTTGAGAGCTGCCAAAACGCTGGAGCAAACGAATCATTGATGCTAACAATATGCTCATTATATGGCGTCCCAGCGAGCTCCTGAGATGCCAGAACAATCACAGGCACGGTGAAAGGGACAAGTTCAGTGGAAGGCCAGCTTGAGAGCTGCCAAAACGCTGGAGCAGGCAGATCATCAACAACAACAACACGCTCATTATATGGTGTCCCAGTGAGCTGCTGAGATGCCAGAACGAGCACAGGCACGGTGCGAGGAACAAGTTCAGCGGCAGGCCAGCTTGAGAACAGCCAAAATGCCAGAGCAGGCGGATCATCAAAGCCAACAACAAGCTCATTATCATTATAAGGTGTCCCAGCGAGCTGCTGTAATGTCAGAAGAATCACAGACACGGCGCAGTGGAATAAGTTCAGCGGCAGGCTAGCTTGAGAGCTGCCGAAATGCTGGAGCAGGCAAATTTTTTTTATTACTCACACATTTTTCATTTCTCTCTGGACCCAATTCTGAAGTCCACGCAGACGAAGCTAATAGATAGATAGACATATGTAGTAATCATTGTATTTGCATTATTAGTAGTGTCATTTAGCCTTGCATGTTCCACTTTCACAGAATAATAGGCACTCAAAGACTAGTTGTCACTCAATATCAACCATAAGAAATAGTAGCAAAGTCTCATTTTATATACTTTAATAATATTGATAGTAAAGAATATTGCCTTATTTATTATGCTTACTTATATAGCGCAATCATATTCCGCAGCGCTTTACAGATATTGTCAGTCACTGTCCCATATAGGGCTCACAATCTACATTCCCTATCAGTATGTCTTTGGTGTGTGGGAGGAAACCCACGCAAACACGGGGAGAACATACAAACTCCTTGTAGATGTTGCCCTTGGCAGGATTTGAACCTAGGACTCAATGCTGCAAGGCTGCAGTGCTAACCACTGAGCCACCATGCTGCCCTATAGATTTTTTTTTAAGTATTTAAAATATAACACTTTACCCAATACATGTGAATAAAGAAGGATTTAAGCACTGTTTAGTTTGCTGTAATGGAACAGATACATACAGTATAGCTTCATATACAGTAATTGTCTAACAATTGCAGCCGGTCTATGGCTACGGAGCAGTATTTAGCTGTTGAGTCATGTTTTGTTTTAACTTTTATGCGCCTGTATTATGCTAGCAAGATGTGCTAATATGTGAGGTGTGGGTGCCTGTTTTCACCAATTGAGCTGATAGTGGTAAAAATACTGTTCATGGCTGTTTAGCCCCTTAGATGCCACCAGCAGTAATGTTGGCCCGCTTTGTGTTTGCAATGTGTTGTTATTGTGATGGTGGAAGGCCTACTGAATACCCACATCACCATCATAAGTAAACCTATAAGATTTTGCCTCTGGCAGAGTCTTACAGGTTTACTTTTACTTTCACTTAGTGAAGTATAATATTCACCACTCAAAATATAGAACATCAAAAGAGATGGAGAATCTAAGAAAGAGATAAGAACTTTTAATCAACAAGCTAAGTGCTTCCCAAATGTTGCAATAGAAAAGAACAACTTGATTTGTGCAAAATGCAAACCTTCATATTGATATGTCAACATTAAAGTGAAAATGTTATGGATTTTAAAATTTGACAACTGAAAAAAAAAACATAAAAGAGCCTTTGTCCTTAAGGGGGTGTTCACACTACCGTTGGTGTCCGCTCAGCAGTGTCCAAGGCTATTTTCTGTACAAGATTTTAGCAACGGACACTAGCTGATCCATTTGCAATATCCATTCATTTGGTGTGGCTGATGGCCCTTTTTGGAAAGTGTCGAGGAAGGTGTTAAAACAGCAACTTGCGACAATTTTCAGGTTTGCAACTTTTTTTATACCACCTTCTTGGCATAAAGGCTTAGTAAATGTTCCCCAATATTTATTTAGGGAAGGGAAATTTAAGCATTTATCCTTGTTTCTTTATGTCACAGGCGGTCACTGGGACTAATAGAGCAGTGTTCTAGCGTGAAGTCTCTGGCATAAAGTAGCCAAAATCCCAGATTTCTGGTCTACATTTGGTTGAGGACTGGGGGAAATTGGTCTCACCTGCTCTTAAACATGAAATTTGAGGTTTTGAGTGGAGTTTGATATTAATTTCTGTTTTGACTGTGCATTTACTCTTCCGTCATTGTCTACTACATGTTTGTAAACATAACAATTGAAGTGTAGGAAGCACATGTAATATTTCCTTCTGTATCCACAGAAGTGCTACAGTGTCGTACACTTACATTATACATGTAGCCTCTAGCCTTGTTAGAGATATGTAAATTGGTTGCTGTCTTGCTCATCATTAACCTACATTTAGATGTATAAATTCTTCTAATTTGGAAAGTCTTTAAGGAATTAGAGCAAGACACCAAGTTGAAAAACCCTTTAGATAAACCTTGCATTATACATGAACCTGCAAATATTAAACAACCATATGTTTACTGTTGAAACGGTCTGTGACAAGTGACCCCTGCTTTCTGTTCTTTAATATAATATCTGTGTTAGTATAAGCCACGGCATTTCATTTTCAGAGAAGAATGCTGCCTATCCCACTATCCAAATTCTTATTTACTTCTTGGAGAAGGTTATTCACCAATATTTCTTGAATAGCTCCCCCCTAGAGTAACTTTTCAAGCGCCGACTCTCTCCAAGAACTCTGGTGGTATTGGCCTCCCAGACCTTGAAACTTACTACCATGCAAATCGGTTATCCTGTGCCCTCGATTGGTACACACACTCCTGTCCTAAACTTTACATCTTGGTGGAGGAGTCCACAATGGGTTTCCCTCTGACTTCTTTCATATGGCTAGACCAGAAGTCAGCAAGACCTTTCTTAACAAACAATATCCTAACCTGGTAGTAGGTTAGATGCCTCTTTACCATTCCTCCTGCCCTCTCCTGCAATGTCGACAAAGAATCTAGTCCTTTTTCAGACGATTTCCCAAGAGAACAAACATCCCTGCGAAACGTAGACAATAATATTCCTTAAGACTCAATCTTTATATGTGGGGCCTTCTCTTCTTACCCATAACTTAAATCATGAACATAATTCACTTTCATACACTTCCCAACATGCCATGCCAACAAAAGTTTATTTCTGGAAGTGCTGAGGTTGGAAGGAAGAAACTTTTTTCTCTGATCTACGCTATCCCCTACCTATATCAATGCCTAGGAGGAAGAACCACATATTTCTATATCCAGTGAGGCAGTTACCTCTATCCTTAAGAATTCCTAGATGTGTGAGCATTCAGGAATCTACTTAGAAACATATAACCTGATTCCTCCCCCTTTTGTTGGAGGTGTTCTAAACATACAGGTACATAACTTCACATTTGGTGGGAATGTGAAAAAATAATTCCCTACTACTCCCAAGTCTAGAGGCTACTGGATCTTATCTGCAGCCACATGATATCTCTCTCCCCCTCTATTGTCTTGCTAAACCTCGGGCCCTCGCTTTTTCTATAGGTTTCTCCAAACACTTTTGGTTTCAGGCCTTGGCACCAGTGAAAGCCTTCAACCCCCTATTTTGGGGAATCACTACAATACCTCAGATCTCAAACTTTCTTAGACAGATCACTCAAATCTCATGCTTGGAAGAGCTATCTCCTATTGACTTATGCACTTATCCTCCTAAATTCAAGTTAATTTGGACACCCTGGTTTGTTCTTTTGGATGATGCCTTGTAGAAATACCCATGGATAGATGCCCCAGGGAACAGCACCTCAACCGACTTCCACTTCCCCCTGACTCCCACTACTACCTTCATAGACTCTTCCACGTAAATCCCTCTTTCACCAAACTTTACAGCTGTCAGAATGCAGTCAAGCAGGTAACGTTCTTCTGGCATTTCTGAAATTCAGACATGACCAAGTAACAGATGAATTATCAGTTGGTTCGCCCACCAGAAGTCTATACTAAATGTGCAGGAGAGGTAAAAAAAAAAACAGAAAAGGCGCTCTCCTTGTGGTGCGGAACCAATAAAAATATATATTTTTTGTATTAAGGGAGCCCAAAACTACCTCATAAGTTTTAGGTGCTCACCGTCTTCTATTGTAATAGATGACCAAATGGCTGGAATGATAAAATTTTGCCTGACACTCAATCTGACACACCTTTAGGACACCTACCCGGTAACGCATCCTCTTTTATTCATTCATTAAAGTTATGTTATACCAATATATATGGTGTATTTAGTGAATGAGAGCAGAGCTGCAGTTCCCGGTGCCACAGCTACAATGTCCACAGTGTAGGGTGTTCTGTACAGTGTAGTAGGGTTGCCAGGATCCCATTCACTTGAATAGGCACAAAGCTGGTTCTAGCCATATACCTTGTATATGACTTCAGGTGGCAAAAATAACTGACTTGTATGGGGTTTATATGTTGGACCCTGAAAGATCAGATATTGATGACTTATCCTGTGGATCCATTTAATATCCAACTTTGCTAGGGTCCTACACAGCCCCTTTACTGTATGTATATCTGCTCATTATTATACACACATTTATACTGCCTTAAAAATAAGTCACATAAATAATGGCATTTTGTTGCAATTTTGCAATAATTGTAGACCACGATTTGACTGGATATGTGAATAAGCTCTTATTAGCTTACCAATAGCTCTTCACCGGGGGCATAGAATGTGAAAGCTGAATTCAGCACACTGTCGGCTTTCTTGCGGTATATAAAACCGCATGTGCACCAGGAGGTGAAAGGTCCTCTTTAACGCAGGATTCAGTATTATTATTTCTGTGTAAATCATATATAATGTAAGAACAATATTAATTTATATTATATAAACTCAGATTACAGCCAAAAAAGCAAGACACACTTTTTTCCCCGATTGTGATATTTTAATACAGATCCCCTCAGGCTCTGAGCTTTTTAGTACATGTAAAGTGGAATCATGTAGAGGTAAAACTGGAAATATCCTTTCATGATCTGTATCCCACGCAATCTATGAGTTTGCTGTTCTGCTACCCTGCTATAATAGATACTGGCTTCTAATTATTCCTTATGAGCTTTATGTACTTTTACTTTTTAATTAAAATGAGTCGCACATAGTAAGATGTATGCTAATCTGGCTCCTAAATCTGCAGCTCTCAGCTTTACAAGCAGAGGCTGTGAAGCTTTCGATAAGAGGGGGTAGAGAGCAAGGTGCAGGTCCCTCAGCGATAACCTTCTGACTCCAACATTATAGGTCTCTCTGCTGAAATTGAGTTCTACATCTTACTTGATCATTTATTGTCACCAGTGAGTAATGGATGCACCCTGTCTAGTCCCGGCCTTAGAGATCCAGTCCATCAGGCCATCAGCAGGCACAGCTGTGGGCCACCAGGGCAGACAGATAAAGAGTAATGTGCTAAAGTTACAAGACCACCAGTGACTGAATAGACTCACTAAGACCGGCCTGAATTACTACCCGCCTGTAAATGTTACTTGTACTAGTTAAAAACCCCATTAATCAAAGTATTCCTTGTGCCATTGAAGGTATTGTGATAAAACATCAAGGCAAGTAGCGCTGGGAAAAAAAGTTAGTCTGTCTTACATGAGAAATACTTTGCATTAACTAATTAATAAGCAGAAGGGGAATTAAAAGAAATTGAGCATTTTCTGCTTTTCATACAGTGTGGTTTGAGGAGAATAATTAATTTAGCTCATTTAAAGACATTTTAATGGCATTAAATCTTTTGACAGAAAGTGATGCAAATTACAAATAAAAATGTAAATGTTTTCATTACTTGAGTTAATTTGCAAACTAGCAACACTATGAAATTGTTCTGTGTAATGTGCACTGTGACATATTGGGCTGGTTTGGGCACAGAAGCTGCATAAAATAGGCCGACAAACAAGAATTTTTAATTTTGTTTTAATGGTGCAGTTGTTGTTTCGTTCATAGCTCTGATATTGTATTCTATGCTGTTGATATACTGTATATTCTGCTGATAATGCTATTCTCAGGTTTAGACTACCACTCTTTCTGGGTCCCAGTGGGGATAAGTTTTAGTATAACTTTTGTTAGTAGCTAGGATACTTACCTCTCCATTATTCATGTCTCTCAAGCCACTTACATACAATGTCTACAGAAGGCTGCATGACTCCTATTTTTGTCAAACCGGTACACAGATGCATCTACCATTTGTCAGTCGATGTATTTTTTTATCCTTCCTCCTCTCTTAACAGTAAAGTACCACTGAATATGGTAACACTCCTTAAATGAATGGGACTTTAAGTCCCTTCCACATGACCATTTTAGTAATCCCATTTTCCCATAGCATTAAACTCTCCATGATCCCGCTATCCAATCTATCCGATTGGATAGATTGTTTTGTTTTTATGTCACAGTCTCATAGCACATAGAGTTATATAGTTGGTAAGGTTGATAAAAGGTACATGTCTATTACGTACAACTATATTCTTATAATGTTCATCTAGAAAAAGGCAAAAGCCCCTTATCATGTGAACACCTACTACCCTGTATTAGGGGAAACTTTCCTCCCTGAATCGAAATATTGCAGTAAGAAATATTGCAGCAAGAAATTCACACAGCCGTACACGCCGGCGTTACGGCAGACTGCCGAACACTTCCCATTCACTTCAATGGGAGCGCTCGGAAACGCCGCTGTTACGAGCGCTCTCATTGAAGTGAATGGGAAGTGTTCGGCAGACTGCCGTAACGCCGGCGTGTACGGTTGTGATACACGCCCGGCGTTACTCCGTGTGAATGCCCCCTAAGACTACAAAGATCATGTTGAGTTTAATGTTCACCAGTATCTTCAGGACCTTTCAGTAGCAGTTTACCAAGCGGTTTACTATTTAGTACATAGTTGCACTTAATTTTCTTTGGTTAAACCATAACTATATAGTTATCCACATTACTCTTCATTTCCCATTAACCCCTAAGACTCTAGCATATGCAGATCCCTCTGATATCATATTATCCTCCTACTTATTTACAGCATTTAGTATCATCTTCAAATATTGAAATTCTACTCTGTAAACTCTCTACAAAATCATTAACAAAATTATTAAAAAGGAGAGGCCTCAATACTGACCTTAATGATAAACCACTGGTGACTGGGATCCAGTTCCTCGCTCTGCTTTCTATTTCTGAGCCAGTTGTTGATCCATGGACATGTATTTTTCCCTAGTTGCAATAATCTAATTTTATGTACCAACCTTATATGTGGCACAGTGTTAAATGCCTTTGAAAAGTCTAATAACAAACTATTATCCATTCATATACACAGTCGTGTCACATTATTATGGCCACCTCATACTTTTGACATTGACTGGCCCATGAAGGAAGTGTTGTGTTGTGAGTTGTCTTGGTGGGTGTATAATGTATTCGGTAGGATGTCTGAATACACATCACTCATTTTTTTCTTGGGTAAATGGGTGATGCAAAAAGGATTATTATTGCCTTTTTTTGCTAAGAGTGGCAGTATTTCTCAAATAGCAATATCTATGAATTATTTGCATACTGTTGTGGTGAAGGTGAATTGTTGGTGGACAAATGGCACCATTAGGAATAACTAGTATGGAAACTGCAGAACACCACGTGCAAATTAAGTGAGATGTGAACATCAGCTATGAAGGTGCACGAGGGCTGACCAGCATGCTACAGTGGAGCAGCTCATGGTGAAAATGAACCAGGGGGTTACCAGAAGTGTGTCTAAAACAATAGTTTAGCAAACTCTACTGTGTCATAGAAGAAGGCTTCAATTTGCATTGCTGTATTGGAATTGGAGCACTGCTGATTGGCAAAGGGTTGCTTCTCCAAAGAGTCACATCACAAGGATAGAAATTGGTATGTCAGGCAAGAAAAATCAGAGAACAAACACCCTGTGACCACTGCTGGAAGAATGCAAGATGGTGGCAGCGTTATGGTATGAGGAACTTTATCATGGCATTCTCTGGGCCTACTCATCCATATGGAAGGTACTCTGAGCTGATTTGGATTTGAATCCATTCTTGCAGATCATGTGCACCCATACATGCTGTTTGTCTTCCCTGGGCAGATGGAATCTTCTAGCAAGGCATTGCAACATGTCACATGGGAAGAAATCTCATACAGTAAGAGCAAGACCAAGATTTCCAAGCATTTCCCTGGCCACCTAATTCTCCAAACTTGAACCTATTTGAGCATCTGTTGGACCATCTTAATCATCATGTTCACCTTGTAGATCCCCCTCCACATACCCTGAAGGTTGCACTTCAGTCAGCATGGCTCCACAAGCCTTACACAACCTACCAGCCCATCTATCTGCTATCCATGCAACATGCAACATGCACGGACATTACTCTGGATATTAGCTTGTAGTTATAATAATGTGACTCCTCAATTCTGTATTTCTGCACAATAAACAAGTGGCTACTCTGTGCTCCACTATGTGATCATAACTGATCCCAGATTTACAACCATTCTAAGGAAGGCAGACCAGATCTAGAGAGCATATACGAATAAACTTTCCTTTAATGATGCTTTAAACTTCTCCCTTTACTGGAAAATATTCACATTTTTTTTTCTTAAAAAGAAAACACAGCTATCAATAAAACATGACATGTCAAAAACTGGGAAATAACTTGCAAAAAAGCCATTTTATTCTTCATTCTAACCTAGATTTAAAGTAATACTTTATGTATGTAGCCATCTGTTTTACTGCACCGCTTGAGTATTATCATGTTCCATATACGGCAATGTTTGTTACAATATACAGATCATCCTATGGACGATTAAAGAACACCTTATAATGAATTATATAGTGGTAAATGGTTCTAAGAATGTAACCACATCATGTAGAATAAAGCTAAATTATTCACATCAACTACAATAGAAAAGCACGTATTAGAAATAATTGGCCATAAGGCTGTTGTTGTAAAAGTAAAATAAGACATCATGTGTCTTCAGTCTTTTTAGTCACATGTGTAAAACACAGATAATGTCTTTCAAAATGTGCGTTTGCGTAAAAAAAAGTTTTGAGAATTTTAAGAGGCAAGTATCCATTTCTGCCTAACTACTGTATCTCACGGTTATGCATTCCCCAAAGTGTATCCCATCTGCTTTTGGGAGCTCTCACTGCAATATGCAGTGATTGCTGGATAAGCACACCATTTTCCTGTCAATACTTTCCTATTAGCCTCCTGGATCTATACATCATCGTCTTGCTGGCCTGCAGTTTGCTTATCTTTGTCTCTTCGTCTGCCTTTGATTTATCTAACACACGGGTTAATGATGAGGCATGGAGCCCAGGGTGGTTCCAAGGATAATGCACTCTTGTATAAAAATGCTTAAAGAAGGATCAAGTGATAATCCATCCTAGACTAAAAGGACTAGCTCTTCTACAAATGTATTTCTTAATCTCAGTGTTAAGACTATAATACAGCAGCTCCCCTTAAGCTACTATTACCAGCTAGCCTGGCTATATGATATCCATCAATAATACTTTAGATATATCCTAAATACAATATACAAAACAGTTTACCGCACATTCAAAGTAAAAGTGAGGGAAGGGAATGACAGATTTACTTGTAAGATGTCATTTCTGGGATGGCAAATTGCCGCTTGTCTGATTGTATAAAAACCGATCATTATGTACAAGGCACGTTAGGCAGGATTTGCACTTATCCAATTGACATCCCAATAATGTATTATAGGGACAATATTCTGTATTGTTTTACTAGAAAATATTCTCATTAAGATATCTTATAATACTGCTATTCTCCAGGGAGTTTTCTTTTCAGAGATTTTTCTCCCCATGTCAAATAAATTGTGTTGATTTTTTTTTCTTTTTATGTAGATTGTGAGCCCCATATAGGGATCACAATGTACTTTTTTTTCCCTATCAGTATATCTTTGTAGAATGGGAGGAAATCCATGCAAACACAGGGAGAACATACAAACTCCTTGCAGATGTTGTTCCTGGTGAGATTCGAACCCAGGAATCCAATGCTACAAGGCTGCAACTACTGAGACACTGTGTTGCCCCAAATTGTGTTGATTTTGGTCTTTTCAAATATAGTTTTATCTTTCTAAATTTGCTATAAACTGTCAGTTTTGACCATATCACTGCCAAAATTGTGTAAATAGTTATCTAAAAGAGGAACTTGGAACGCTGTAAGAATGTTTAATAACTGAACACATTTAATGGGGGGAGGTATAAGATGTAATTGTGGGGCCTCATGATTACCTACAGTAGGGCCCCACTCCAATATGATCATCTTCAGTAGCAAGTTCAAAACATAAAACGTTTAAGATTGTGTTAGCCTTCCCTTTGCTATATGTTATTCCCTAATCTCCAGGTATAGTGTGATATGATGTCACACAATAGGGATGAGGGATAGAGTTTTTTCACAGCATAGTGACAACACATATGGTAATGTCATAGTAAAGGGATAATGCACACAGTGATGCCAGAGTGCAAAGATGATGAAAAGGACAGAGTTAACCAGAACCTCCTAACCAAGTGAAATTGAATCAAAAGGTGCACTAAGAACTTCAAGTTTATAAGAATAGTAAAAGAATAATATAAGAATAATATAAATATTACACCTCCATATCCCCTGAGATATAGTGATAGAGATAATGCAAAAGTGACGTCACAATCTGAAAATGTTCTATTGTGTGTTGTAAGAGCAAAGGCATTGTGGATAATTTCCTACAAAAGAAAAGTGATGTTATCATGTAAAAATAAGGGTAACTTCACACTACCATTATTAAAGGGGTATTCCCATAACACTTGTTCACTAACCTGCAGGCTGTTTTGCTCACTTCAACTTCCTGCTTTTCTCGGCACATAGGCAGGCGGGGCTTGACTTGCACGGGATTGGTTGTAAATGAATTACAACAGTGTGAAGCTGATGTAGCAGAGCTGGATTTGAGTCAGTTTGCATTACATACAGGGGTAACGGACTCCCTATCTCAGTCCTTATCAGCCAAATTCAATTAAACCGACTGATAAGAGCTCAGAAATCCCAGAGCTCTCACCTCTGAGAAGCTCCGCGACTTATCAGACACAAACAGCTCAGAGCTGCTCCCAGCCCCTCCCCCTCTGAGAGCAGGCAGCTACATCACTTGACAAATGAGCATATAATCCCAAGGGCCATAGAAACTAAGTGTAAACAATGAAGTGAATAAATTAAGATAGCGATCAAACAAAGCAGTTTTGATAAAGCAATGCATTTAGGAAAAGTCTTAATTCCACATAAACTAGCAGTATAGATAGGATCCTTGTGATGGGACAACCCCTTTAATGTTCGTTGCTCTCATCTGTCAAAGGATAAGAGCAGTGGATATTAACAGCAACAGACGTGAATCTGTCTGCAGTGACCCTAATGTCAAAAACATGGCATAAACTTTCTTCTGTCATATTTGTTACTTTTCCGAAGGAAGAAGATTTTGTGCTTGCAGGACTCTTTCTTCTGTTACAAAAGTAAACAAACATGATGTGAGAAAGCTTCCATAGCATTCTTTTTACATTAGAGTAAATGGGATGGGAAGACAGGCAAAAGGGGCTCGGTCTACATCATCAACCTCTTGCTGTTAATGTCCGTTGCTCTCATCCTATGGTGAATGACAGCAATGGACGTTTGTAATAATCGTTTGAAAGAAGCCTAAGGCATCCAATAGTATTACAATATAGAGATAAGGTCAAGGTCACACAGGAATGATATAAAAAGTAATGCTGCAGAAGAGGAATAATGCACACAGTATTGTTAACCATGGGGCTCCTCAAATGAAAGAAAGCATTGAGTTTTTTAATGCAAATTTTAGTACAAGGATATTAGTACATTAACATTTTTTATGCTAGTCTTGATAAATCTCCCCCAATGTTTTAGCTTACGATCCATTTTCACACTTCTTCTCTCCAAAATAAGCATCAACCTTGATCTGACCTATAGGATTCTCATTTTTAGTGCTTAGGGTGGATATTGTAATTGTGACCTCCTACAGATTTGTTCTATTGCATGGAGCAAGGCTATGAGACTTCACCATGACTAGCCATTCCCATTGCTCTGGGAAATGCGTTACATATGGTCAAATCATACTTGAGAGTGGAGATGACCTTCCTGACAGAAGCTTTCAATTGGAGTTGAACAGATAGGTGTGGACTGTTTTATGATCTGAAAGTGTTTTTTTATGCTATAACTATAAAAAGTAAACTCTATATTATGAATTCTCAGATCAGGAATGGAAATAGAGCTAAACTGCAGAAATCTACATCTGCTTTAGAATAAATTGTAATCCAAATGACTACATATTGTATTTAAACACTGTAATATACATCATCCAAAGTATGCTTCTCCTCGTCTCTTGTCAGTCTGTCTTTTGACGTTTGGGTAATAGATGCAGTTCAATTATCCAATTATATGGCGCTCCATACAGTACTGATCTATTGTAAACATCTTTACTTAAGAGGCAGTCTTCGGAGATAGATGATGTTATTTACTGAAGTGTTTCCCTGGTACCAGTAGCATGTGCTTTAATAAAGTTTTAATTACACCATCCCATTTAAAATGTAGTGTTATGTTTATACATCTCATGATACCAAGGCTGCAAATGAGATTGCTCGTGACTTATGAGAATATTTGTGCCTCGTAGAAGCATTTCCATCGTTTTTAGTGGTAATTTTTAGAAACTCTACCAAAGTGCTCAGATTTCTGTTTTATGGGCGAGCTAATACACTTTCCACCAAGGACTTGCATATTTTATATGTGATTCTTAATCCAAACATAAAATATATGTATCCATATAAATGTAATAACACTACTAAGCAAATACAATAAACTGTCACATTTTAGCTGATATAAGACCGGTTCTGTGTACTCTTTAAATATAGGTATCCCCGAGAGGACTTTTAATTGGAGGAAATGACTATTTAGGGATATACATTTCAGATACAAATTTGGTATTTCACTAAATTCAAGGAAACTTTTTCTGAATGTTGTTTGAATGTTATGATAGAATAGCAAATATTTTCAGTTGTATGTGCTTATTGTTTGCGTGTTGGTTTCCTTATGGTACTCTGGTTTCTTCTTATAATCTGAAAAAATGCTGATAGATTATTAATTGACTACTCTTTAAATTTATCTCCTAATGTGAATTAGGCTGATTGCAGATGACTGTACTGAAACCAGCCTGCCATGAATTAAAAGTATGGGCCGCACATGGGGAACACAGGGATGTCCCGTGTGCTGCCTATGCACAGGCCTTGCTTCTGCGCTTCCTTTCATTAAATGAATAGGAGCCATGAAAGCACGGGCCGTAAAATAGGACAGAAATAGGATCAGTCCTATCTGATGCAATCTGTGAAATACATGGATAGCACACCCATGCCATGGTTGTCTGTAAGGGGCTTTAGGCTCAATTCACACATCAGATATAGCTCTGTGTTCTGTAAGTGTGAGATCTGAGGACATTTGCTATTCTTGTCAAGAAAAACAGACCAGAATAAGACATGCAGCAAGTCTTTAGATCCATTCACTTCCAGGGGGTATATTGGGTGTCTAGTCTAGTCCATGCGGACTCAGAAATCATAAAGATGTGAACATTATTTACATGGGCCTTCAGAAAAAAATTAGATTTCCCCACTGGAGGAAGGAACTGAATGATTACTGCCTCTCTTTAGTCTAAAATAATATGGCTTAAATCAGTGGCATAACTAGGAATGGCGGGGCCCCGTGGCAAACTTTTGACATGGGGCCCCCCTGACCGACACCGACGCCGAAGACCTCGACCGACCACCTCCTATGCATTCCTATGCACTCTGTTATGCCCCATAGTGGCCACTGCACACAGTATTATACCCCATAGTGGCCCCTGCACACAGTATTATGTCTCTTAGTGGCCCCTGCACACGCTATTATGTCCCTCAGTGGCCCCTCCACACAGTAATATCCCCATAGTGGCCTCTCACACAGTATTATGTCCTTCAGTGGCCCCTATACACAGTATTATCCCCCATAGTGGCCCCTGCACACAGTATTATCCCCCATAGTGGCCCCTGCACACAGTATTATGTCTCTTAGTGGCCCCTGCACACGCTATTATGTCCCTCAGTGGCCCCTCCACACAGTAATATCCCCATAGTGGCCTCTCACACAGTATTATGTCCTTCAGTGGCCCCTATACACAGTATTATCCCCCATAGTGGCCCCTGCACACAGTATTATCCCCCATAGTGGCCCCTGCACACAGTATTATGTCTCTTAGTGGCCCCTGCACACGCTATTATGTCCCTCAGTGGCCCCTCCACACAGTAATATCCCCCATAGTGGCCTCTCACACAGTATTATGTCCCTCAGTGGCCCCTACACACAGTATTATCCCCCATAGTGGCCCCTGCACACAGTATTATGTCCCACTGTGGACACCCATAAACAATTATTATACTCTGGGGTCTTTTCAGAAACCAGAATATAATAATCAGAGACCCAGGGGGAGAAAAACATTAAAAAAAAAACTCTATTACTCACCCATCTCCCGGCTCCTACGCTGTCAGCCTCCGTAGTCCATCTTCAATGACGTCAGACGTCACATGACTCGGCACACAGGCCGGGGTCATGAGACGTCAGACAACTAGGCCGAAGCCTGCCCGGATCGTGGAGAGATAAGTAACAGTGTTTTTTTATGTTTCTTACCTCTCCCGGGCCGCTGATCATTATACTTGGGGGGTCCTAAAAGGCCCCTGGGTATAATGATAGCAGCGGTAGCGGCTGTCACCGGGCCCCTAATGTCCTGCCCTGTGGCAGCTGCCTCTGCTTTTACGGCGGTAGTTACGCCACTGGGCTTAATCATTTAAGTACTTCAATACAATTTTTATTACTGTACCATGCACGGACTGAACACTACTGTAACTTGGCACAGTCCATGGTTATGTGATGTACACACAAGTGTACAGCTTGTTTAGTCACAGCACAATAATCAGACAGATGCCTGTTAACAAGCTGTACACCTATGTGTACATCACATGACTATGGACTGTACATCACATGACTAGGGACTGATTTTTATCCACTGGGAGTAACAGAATGAATGACAGCAAGCAGAGATCTTGAAAACCACAATGAACTGATATTTTACTATACAAACAATAACATTTGTCTCTCAATATTGGCGTGAAAGTGGATAAGCCCTTTAAGTTTCTTTTATTTGTATTTTATCCAGAGTGGCTAAACATTATTCACATACTTCTTTATTAAAGGAGGGAAGAAATTGTATACCTAGAATATATATTATATAAAAGTATAGTATGACTTATAACTAGCAGTTTCATCTAAGGGTAAAAAAAAAATGATATTTGAGTAATATATTTTTTTTCCAAAAGAAGCTGCTCTCTTTTTCATTATTAGAATATACAACTATTTTCTTGGTCCTTTTGCACTTGTAGTTGAAGTAGACTCTTTACTTTTATCACTTAGACTTTACAGATTGTTGCTTTTAACATCACAGCAACTTAGGCTCCTTTCCATTGCTACATAGTCATCTTGTTATAAGACAGGCTTTCCCGAAACATCCTGGATAATGCATCATACTCATTGAGTGCTGTTCCTCAATAAGGATATTTGTATAAGCTGGATGACCCATGACTGTGGACACTATGAAATCATGAACCACTTTGTCCTAAACACGGATTGACACCAGAATGTGTCTTGGGAATAAGAAAAGAAGTATTGCTTTCCTATACTGACATAGGACTGGTGTAAAGGAATACTAACTTTGTACAGATGACATATAGAATGGTTGGAGATGGTCTGTTGTTCCTTTTATGGGGAACATACTTTCCACCAGCATAAATTGGAACCCGCTAGCTATTGTCACTTGTAACTCTTGCTGACAAGGAATTTCTCAGTTTCTATCAATTACCATCGAATAAACACTTTAAGCTTACAACATGTTTACACTTACTGATGTGGCTACTAAAACTTTACTACACACTGGCCGGCCTATATGTGACACCAATCGCTTAGTAGGTCATATAACAGTGAGACCCATAAACTTCATTAGGCAGTTGGCAATGGCAACCATACATGAGTGATTTCTAGGAGTTGTATTCCTCTCTGTATATCCCAGATCAATGTAAGGATAGTATAATTTACAAATGTTCCTTCACTTGTGATGCTATCACCCCATTGTGAAGTCACCAACCTGCACTTTCTTCTTTCCTGAGAAGACATCATCATAGTCCTTGTTCAGCCTTTCCATATGTAGTATGAGGATAAAGGCATTTCATCATTTTCATCTCCTCCAGAATTCAGATCAATAAATGCAATCTAAGGACCCCTTCACACGGAGGATAGTCTGGCTGATTCGGAACGTGTAAACGTTCCGAATCAGCAGCATTTAAAGCAGGTCCCATTGCTTTCTATGGGAGCCATAGAAATGAATGGGAAAAAGCAGCCCATTCATTTCTATGGGTAGCGCACGTATGCCGGATCCCATAGAAAGCAATGGGACCTGCTTTAAACACTGCTGATTCGCAACGTTTACACGTTCTGAATCAGCCAGAGTATCCTCCGTGTGAAGGGGCCCTAATATGTTTTATGGAAACAAGCCTAACTTTTGTAATATTCCCTATCACTATTCTTTGTTTATCACAAAATTTATCATAATTGTAAAGCTAGTCATACACAAAAGATTTATATAGATAGGCTACATTCAATTTACATAGGCCCAGTTTAATGTTTATGGGCGTGACTTGACTCTCCCTTGGATGGGAATATCAGGAGAGAGAAGGGTTAGGCATGTTGGATTTTAACATACCCAATCCTTTTGTATTTATGGGTATAAGCCATCTCTAGAGGTAAGCAGTGGCTTTCTCAGGCTTTTTTGAACTGACTATACATGTGTATGGGAGAGTTAAGATAGTTGTTGGATGAACAAGTGTAGCTATCTTTTATGTATAGCTAGCTGAAGTACATAGGATGATGTCAGTGAGTAAACTATATAGTAAGAATAATAGTAAAAAAAAATACAAGAGTATATGAAGGGAAAACAGTGGCCAATGTGCTGAATTGAATGTAATAACTGAATATACTGGGCAGACTTGAGTTGCAGTATTTGAGTTCCAAGAGGACATTAAAGGGAACCGATTATTGTGACTTGGGACTCTAAATATCCCACAGATCCTCATGTGCCCAAATCTTTTAAAGTTCCAAAGCCACAGTTTTAGGAAAAATGAAAATACACTCATTGTTAAAAAAAAAATAATTGAATGAAGTGATTTCAATGTTAGAGCAAAAGTATATGTTTATTGGAAAACTGGACTGATGGGCCTATACCAAAGCAACCGGAGGTTACAATCACCACCCCTTACCCACAAATTGCACAGACACCATCATCTTTGGTTAGTGGGATTAGCCACGGCTTTATTTAATTTAATGGAACAATTTAACGTAAATATTGACATAAACTTTAACCTGGAACAAAAACAACGAATTTCCTCCATGTCTCTGTTAACCTTAGCCTTGACCTTCAGTGTCATGGCAACCGCTGACCTCCAGCGGGCATGTAGACCACTTGTCTTTATCCATGGGACATGGACCAGACCCAGCCTTGCTGTGACAACTGAAAAAGAAAGAAGACAGACAGAAAAAATGAAAACACCTCATAAAGAAAATATAGACCGTGGGGGTATGGGTGGGCGGGCATGCTTCTCATCTACCTAAGACAGAAGGTATGGAGCCCATACCACTTGTCCCCAAATATATAACCTACCACACTTGATACATTACTTGGTAACAGGGCCAGGCTTATGTTTGAAAACCAACTCTCCCTGGCGACTGTGCAACCTGGCTCAGCAGTCCATGCCCTTTTCCCTAATCAGTGTAAGGGCACCACTCCGATTGTAAGGATGCCTTAGTAACCTGTTGGGCTGCCTCTAGCCTGTATACGAGATGAGGTACGGTTGGGTATTGTGGCATATAATGTTGCAGCTAGGCGTATACATCCTACACACTCGTACGTTGCCTAAGCTGGTGGCCCAGCAGGTCAACCTGGCAGAAACATTTCTGGGAAACATTTGCCGTGCTGAACAATGTCAGCTGAAAGCCTTTCCATGAGAGGCAACACATGTGGCCAAAGGATTTCCTGCACATTTCTGTTAGTATCCCTCATGCCACTTGAGGGGTAGTATGTTGCTCCACAGCAAAGGCAGGATCAAAGCGCTTATCACAAGGCCTTCATATGGTCATGAAATCCCAAGCAGAACCTGCATTTGTCACAAAAGATGATACAGTACCAGTCTGTGACAGCCCTGGCTTCTTGTTTGTGACACCACAACAAACAAAGGCAATGATGGCAGACTTTTATGCCCTCATGTGGCAAGACCCAGTGTCTATTCATGCCACACCTGTAAGCATGCACATATCTGCCTGAGACATAACTGCATGCCGTGATTTACAGCTATCCAGTACTTCTGTCTGGGTGTGGTATTGTAAAGTTGAATTTAGCTTTCAGGTAGCTAATAAAAATAATGTGGCCAGGATGTTACAGAAATTGCAGTGTAAATCTGAAAAGCACAAATTTCATCAAAGTCCCTACGTCACACAAAAGTGGCATGAAAACCGATTTGCAACTATTTAAGGCTACTTATGGCTAAAATAGTGGGATAAATGTCAGTAGAATATATGGCAGGAGGCCCGGAGAAAGCACATAACTCATGAGGAGGTGCAGCAGGTATTAATAAATCCCCCCACTCTTTCTGGCATATAAACCCTTACATTTTACATCATATGCATTTTTCTTTTAGGAAAAAAGGAACAAATCTGTGACTAATTTCATATTACAAAGCTCTAGATGGACTTTCTTTTCGTCAGACAGCTGTAAAGTCATAGGATTTATATAACGCATTTTCCAGGAGAGCGCCACACCATGGCTATATTGTGTGTTTGGTATTGTTGCTCAGACGTATTTACATGAATGACCACGGACAAGAGGGTATATTTCTGATTTCAAGTGTTTTCTACGACCCCTTTTATATTCCACAATATATGTTCATACATGTGTGTGTTCTTGCTACATGATTGAATTACTGTATGTTGACTTTTGACTATTCCCTGTCCATGATTCCATTTAATAGCGGGTTCAGTATAACATCCCATATTGCATTATGGTATGTCAGGAACCATACACCAGCTACAGATAACTATCTGAATGCCAGATTTGCCTTCTGTCTCATGTTTCTCATCCTAAAGCACAGAATAGGAGGACTTCATAGTTGTTTTGCTGAGGGGCTCCCTGGAGACTTTTGGCAATTACTCTGCCTTCCCAAATGCCAGTCCTGTCGGTCAGACAAATCTATGAGCTATTTGACCTCAATGGATCTAGAGAAAATGTGCTTCCACAGAGGACCAGGAAATCACTTCAGAAATGGTGACCTTCTCTGCAGTGTCTTTAGTTCTTTAGGAACTTGGTTTAAATAAATACAGAGAAAGATAATGGATTGAGGTTATAAATTTGTCTTACTTTACAAACATTATTTTTTAGAGTAAATGTTAAAGTTCAGGAATATAAAATGTATCATTTCATTTAAATTGATTCTAATTTTCAATAATATTATGTCAATAGGGAACAGTGTGTTATAATATTTTCAGTGCTAATGTAATGTGCATGCCATATTACTTTACGTATGATGTGGGTACCTACCTACACTCTGTCTGCCTACCTTAGCTCCTATTTATGTATCAGTGTAAAAAATGTGTTAATTTTTTTTCCATTCACTGTCCATGTGTCCATGACGTCCATTCATATGTCATTCATTTTTTACATTATTATTATTATTATTATTATTATTTTTTATTTTTATTTTTTTAAACGTATGGTGATCCATTTTGCCCCAACTTACTGGAAAAGTTCTCATGACTGCACACATGCCCAGACAGACCACCAGTAGACAGGATTGTCTGACAAGCAGCTTACGTAGTTTCCTTGGCTGCTATCCAGACAGCGCTACGACTGTCATTACACCCCCCTGTGTCTACCCAGACCATTTCCAGACACTTAGCTGAAGGAAATTTAGGGTCATGGTGTCATTGGCAGCCAGTCACTTTTACCTCTGTTTGCAGTGGTGACGTGAACAAGAAACCTGGACAGCTATGGACTAAACCCGTGTCATCTTTAGTGACAAATCTAAGGTCTGTTTTGGGATTTACGACTGTTGAGTTCTGAGTATGGAGTGACACGTTGCTCCAACTGCTGGTGTGATGATTTGGGGAATCGTCACATACCACAGTAAGTCATTGCTAGCAGTGATATGAGGAACACTAATATTATATGTGTAAGACATCCTGTGGCCATATATGCCTCTCATAGCAAAGCTTCCAACTGGCATTTTTATGCAGGGTAATGCTCAATCACACACAGCAATGGTTTCCCAGGAATGTCCCAGATGGCAATGCTTTCTTGGCCTGCTTGGAGTATTTATGGGACCAGCTGGGACACCAGCTTTGGCACCCTATGACTATGTAGGATCTTCAGGCCCATCTGCAACATGTGTGCAAATGTGGCATAGCATACCATATGGAACCTGTACGCCTCAATGTCCAACCTTATCTTACCCTCTATCCAGGCTAGAGGTGGCCCAGCAGGGAAACTAGAGCCTCTTTCCAATTGTAAAGTTTTCCCCAATAAACTTATCCTTTCACAGAAATATCATGATTACTTTCATACTGTACATCATCATTCCGTACACACACATAAAGTTTCACTCTAATCCAGCAACTCCTTTTTAATATCTATTTTTTTTTTTTGTCAGTGTGTTTTACCAATAAAAATCTATTAAAAAATCTATTTTTTTCTGTGATTAGTTCTCATGGATTGGGACCAATGGTGGTAACACATATACCTTATTCTTTGTCTGAAATTTGTGTCTGTGACAATGATGGGATAATAGTGGGCACACATCTGTCATGGCTCCCCTTCTCGCTGCCTTCTCTCAGTACCGCACATCTTATATCTTCCTACTCATCAGATATCTATATATCTATTGTGTATATCTGACTACATATTAAGTCTCCGATAATTGCTGGGGTTGAGATTAAATATTATAGTCTACACACAGGTTCTACTTTGAACAGTATTATTTTAGGTGTTCAGCATAGGAATACATGAGCTCCTATTCTAAAACCTTTATTGGTGTTACAATGAAATCTAATTATCTAATAATCATTACATAGTAGTAAGAAGGCCATAATGAAAAGTGATAGCAGTATTTTCTCAGTGTCTTAATTTGTGCTGTCTTCCTGGATTTTTATATACATTCTTTGATTGATAATCCAGAATTCTTGGTATTACAACACTTGGCAGATATTTTTAAGCCAAGTTCTAGCAACCTTAATAAATATATACAGTATATATACACACAAGCTGAGCTGATTTGACAAGATATAGAGCATGTGAACTGCTCATCCATTTTCCAGCTGTTTACATGAAAGCGATCCCTTATGTAATCCAATTTTTTATGACCACTACAGGAATCTGGATTTGTGAAGTGAAAAATAATTTGCTAAGTATTATCAAGCAGCTGTATTTCATTTGATCTTATCCCAGTTCAAGGCAGGTGTATGCTAAATACTGTGTGCTAAATGCTTGTAATTAGTGTGCCTTGGGGCCATGGCTGTCATCTTACATTGCCAGGTGGAGTGAGGGCACTGTTAGCATCTCTTTATTAATTTCTGTGAAGTTAAACCCTGCAGACCCATACAAAGCTGCCTCCAGGGTCAATTCTTCATGCATGGATCAGTGGCAGATGAAAAAGATATCGACAGTTTGCCTACACCATCAAATTGTACTTATGCAGGAGATAAAATTATTAATTTGTGTGTAGAAAGGGGGGGATAGAGAGCTTCATATCCTTCCTTCCTGTCATAAATAACCTGGCAAGAAGAAGCTACACAATGTAATAAATATATTCCCCAGCTTATCATTTTATGCTCATACATGTAAGTGGCTGTTACAATGTTAGATCCGATATACACTTTGTATCGTCTTTAGTGTAGCTTTTGTAGAGTCAGGAGGCAGGAACTGACTTTTAGAAGAACGGCTGCTGGAGTGCAAAGAACCCACAACAACTTTATATTGTCTGTGTCAGCTGTAATAAATAATATAACATTGCTGCTATTGGGAAATGATGATAAAGTCAATCAGTGGTATTATGGCAATGTAGCGTGAGTCTTATAGCTCTGTTTCTGCTTCCATTTTCCAGTTGGAACAGTACTTGCTATGTCATGAACATATACTTACCAAGTATAAGTAAGAGGACATCATTACTAAAGGAAGTCTACTACCACCAAAATTACTTCTAAACAACTAATATGCTATGTAGGAGCAGTTAGGGCCAGTTCACACGGGGCCAATGGGGCAGAATTTGGACACGGAATCTGCCTCCATACCATAGTGGTCTATGTAGACCACTAGCGTTCATTTTTCCGCTAGCGTTTTTTTGCCGCTAGCAGAAAAAAGAAGCAACATGACCTTTGCTTGAGGCGGATTCCACCTCAGGAAATCAATGCAAGTGAACGGGAGGTCAAAAAAAACAAAAACCGCCTCAAAAAAACACCAGGCATTTTATCAAGGTTCATTAACTGTGCTAGAGGGGAAAAACGCCTGGCGTTTTTTTGAGGCGGTTTTTGCCAAAACCGCCTCATGTCCAAAAACCGCTTCCTAGTTCCTGAAGCGGTTTCTTTCAGGACCAAATTCGGCCACCCCCTATTCACGTGTGAACTAGCAGTGAACTTCCATTTTTCATCTCAAAGTGTAATCTTACTGCTGAGAAAACCTACATTTAATCTATACGCAAATGAACTATGCGGTGCATCCAAGGCCTGTCTGTAACTGTTAAAGAAACCATGTTTTCCTACAGTAGCTGCACATTGGCACATGTTAAACTGTATATTAGGCACCAGCACTGGGTAATGACCACAGGTGAAAAAGGGTGCTCCGGCAGTTGAGTATGAATACATTTTGATCTACTAGACAATTAAAGGGTCTTAGGAACTCATGTTTTTCAGGTCCTTTGTTCTCTTTTCCAGAGCTAAATCTTTTGTCTAATCTAACCATGTGACCAAATCGGAGACATAGAAACATAAGAATCTAGGTTAGATTTGACCTAATCCAATGATGTCCCTGGATAAATGGTGACAATTTCCACTGTCTAGCAATATAGGTACCTTCAACTGGTCCAAAACAACCATGTGAGTGAAATGAACTTGCCGCCTAGCAACATAGAAAGCTGGGTATTACCTGATCACAAGGTGCAATCTGGTCATGTGACCAGGTGATTTGTGATACCGTTCCCTCGCCTAGCAACATAGGAAACCATATATGCTCATTGCAGCGCCGCACCTCCCATGAGGCAACCTGAAGCGACCGCTTCAGGCGGCGCTATGCCGGGCCCCCTGGGGTGTGGCATTTTTGCTGACCTAAGCCAGTCCAGGACAAGCTGTCCTGGACTGGCTTAGCGTCACCATCTCGGCAGCCCAGCACGGGAAGCGAGCGGTGGATTGGGGAGGCCCTGTGGACGCAGCACTGCTCCACCGGCCTCCCTTCACGCTCAGGCAGAGAGCAGGTCCTCTCTCTGCCTGCTCTCTGCCTGCTAACGCTGCCCCGTCCGCTCCGCCCTGCCCCCCTCTGCTCCGCCCCGCCCCCTTCGCTCCACCCTGGAGTGCTACTGCCTGCAGTTTGTGGCAACTATGTGCATAGTATTTTCTTTGTCAATATCTGTGCATTGATCGTGTGATAGCTGGCCAAAGCCATCTATTGCAGCAGCACCAGCTGAGCATCTAATGTGTAGGTTGACCTGCTGATTCTCTCAAGAATGCAGATGTCAGGGGAAAGAAGGATCATACTGTTGGATATCAACTTGACTGATACTATTTTTCTAAGGGTAGATAAACTACTACTCGACATTGGCATTCTTCCTCACCATTCAAAATTGATACACACACATGCAAGCAGTGCGTGTAATTTGGACAAGTATCCAACAATGACCACCATTTGTTGGCCCACACAAAATTTGTCCTATTAGGGTGCATTCACACTGAGTAAACGCTAGCTTATTCTGAACGTAAAACACGTTCAGAATAAGCGGCGTCTAAAGCAGCTCCATTCATTTCTATGGGAGCCGGGATACGAGCGCTCCCCATAGAAATGAATGGGCTGCTTCTTTCACTCCGTGAAGTCCCATTGAAGTGAATGGGGAGTGCCGGCGTGTACGCTCCGGCATGAGCAGAGCTTGCCGTATACGCCGGCACTCCCCATTCACTTCAATGGGACTGCACGGAGTGAAAGAAGCAGCCCATTCATTTCTATGGGGAGCGCTCGTATCCCCGCTCCCATAGAAATGAATGGAGCTGCTTTAGACGCCGCTTATTCTGAACGTGTTTTACGTTCAGAATAAGCTAGCGTTTACTCAGTGTGAATGCACCCTTATATTGTATTATTGGTGTATGATCTAGAGCAGCGGTTCTCAACCTGTGGGTCGCGACCCCGGCGGGGGTCGAACGACCAAAACACAGGGGTTGCCACATACCTCCCAACCGTCCCAGTCGGTAGGAGGTATGTCCCTGTTTCAACTGATCGGCGCCTGGAGGACGCCGATGAGTTGAAAACACAGGTGATTAAAGCAGGAGCTGACACAACCAGCTCCTGCTTTAATGCTGTGCTGCGGCTTCTGTATGTGTAGCCGCGATGTGATGATGTCACATCGCGGCTACAACTATATGAGTGAGCGGGCGGCGGGGGAGCGTTGAAAGGTGAGTGTAAGTGTGTTTTGTTTTGTTTTTTTTAAACATTAAGGTGGAACATAATGAAGGGGCAGATGAAGGGGGAACGGCATGACACTGGGGGCAGAGATGGAGGGACATGAAGCTCTGGGCAGAGATGGGGGAACATGAAACCGGGGAACAGATGGGGACATGAAACTGGGGACAGAGATGGAGGGACATGAAACTGTGGGCAGATGAAGGGGGGGCGGCATGACACTGGGGGCAGAGATGGAGGGACATGAAGCTCTGGGCAGAGATGGGGTAACATGAAACTGGGGAACAGATGGGGACATGAAACTGAATGGGGTCACCGCAACATGAGGAACTGTATTGCGGGGTCACAGCATTAGAAAGGTTGAGAACCACTGATCTAGAGGGAAAACAGGTTCCAGTCACATTTTATTGACTGGGGATGCTGCTAATAAATCAATGGTGAGGTTTATACTCACTGCTTAGGAATTGATATACAGTGGCAGTGTTGTAAAAAGACAACACAACATTGCCTGCCCATAGCAATGGAATATACACCATAGAACAGTGGTGAGGTCCTTCAATAAAGATGCATGATACTTGGAGTCATCCACTTTCTTAATATCAGCGTATTCCCTAAAACAAACTCACTTCCCATATAAGATTATCTAGGTACTATAAATAATAAGGCTGTGAGATTCCCTGTAAAGGCAATGTATAGAGCTTGGCGGCACTCACTCCCTACACATAGCTCACTTCCCATACACACAAGGAAGGTAGTCTAACTATTTCTATCAATCACTGACATGGGGATAAGCTGGAAAGTTAAAGGAAATGCATCAATCTAGCTGCACTCTCAAAAAATCATTTTGTCCCTCCACTGTTCCCTGGAAGAGAGATTGCTATCCCTGCCAAGATGGTGTTCTACATAGAGGTCCCTGTATATTGTCAGTCAATCAAGTGATTGGCTGATAACTGTCTAAAGTCTATGGCCAGCCTTGTCAGTCATATTGGTGCGGTTATGCTTGGCATGTGGCTGGAGCACCACAAGAATGTGGCTCCACAGTTTTTAGCTCATGTCTGGAAAGGGGATATGGTTACTAAACACTCTCTTCCACTTTTTCATTAGAACGGCATCAAATGAGACCAGGTATTTTTCTGTAGCATAGGAAACATACAACCCATTACTCTGCTTTACAAGTGCTATGCCGCTCAGATGGTATATTACTAATTAATACTGCCTAGGAAATGCTTTTAAAACCTCGTTTTGCAACAAATTTGATATTGGCTCCTGGCGCCATTATAGGTACTTGTGAACTTATACTGTAAGTGTGTGAGAAAAAGGCTAAATGTGTGTTTAAGTTCCAAAAGCTTGCTTATTTCTATAGCAATTTGCTATTGAGCCACAGCTTTCTTTAAAACTTTAATTTTCCATTCAGCTCCCACTTTCTTCTTTGTTTGATCACAATTTTCCCTTTAAGGATATACTTAAAATCTTCACACCTTGTGCTCAAGGGACATTGTGCACTTTTACACATTTTTGCATATGTCTTAAGTTAAAGAAAAATCAATGATGCCACAGCATCTGCAACCCAAAAGACAAAGATTTTGAGTCTCTTTGTACACAATATGTGCCTGGAGACCATATCTGTACTGCTCTGTTGTAGACATCAAAGAATAGTAATACCACAATTTAAACCCAATGACCTCAGTACATTTGATGTTTTAAGGTTTGTCTGCCTTAGAGTGCTATGTGCTTACCTACAATGCTTAAAAATGCCGTATCATCTTTTTCCAATAAACTAGCTTTAAGAAAAAGCAAAAATGTTTGTTCTATCAAAATACAGATAATGCCTAACTCTGTGATTCACATTTCTATGTATTCCATGTCCGCACACTTATGACTAATAGCTTTTTAGTTGAACATGGTGGAAAATGTATCAATGTATTTATACCAGTTTTCAGTTATGGAGGATTCAATGTTGTGGCTATTCACAAAAGGTGCTTGCCACGTTTCGACCTAGAAGTCTGGACAGGTATGTTTAAAGGGATTCTATCATTAGAATCCCTTTTTGAGGTAATACCATGTCGGAATAGCCTTAAGAAAGGCTATTCGTCCTCTACCTTTATAATTCTTCTCCGCGCCACTGTTCCATGGATGTTCTGGTTTTTCCGGTATACAAATGAGTCTTCAGACAGCAATACCTCCATCTTCTTCAGACGCTTACAGGATCAGTACGCTCGTGTAAGTGGCCACAGTAAAATGGCTGAACAGACATGTGCAGTTGGCTCTGCCCAAAGCCTGATGGCAGAGCCAACTGTGATTGCACGTGATTTCCATCCCGAACGTAGACTCGGCCTGATGATGACACCACAGATGACGCGACGGAAAGGCGCGGCTGAAGAAGATGGACACCCCCTGTGCTGTTTGAGGAGAATTACAAAGGTAGGGGACAAATAGCATTTCTTAAAGGGGCTCTATCACTGGGAAAAGTCATTTTTAACTAATCACATGCTTGCATAGCCTTTAGAAATGCTATTCCACACCTACCTTTAGTATGTAAATTGCCTCAGTGGTGTCTGAATAAGTCTGTTTTTATTCATATGCTAATGAGCCTCCAGCCAGCTCAGGAAGTTCCCAGCAGCCTCCTCTTTCCTATTATCTCCTATGTGTGTGAGGCAAACAGGAAGCTGAGTCATCATCATCATCAGCAGCAGCAGTCTCCCATAGAAAACAACAGGGAGAGGTGTGCACGATCTATCGTGCACCAGACTAATTAGCATATGGATAAAAACGGACTTATTAAGAGACCACTGAGGCAATCTACATATCAAAGGTAGGTGTGGAATAGACTTTCTAAAGGCTATGCAAAGATGTGATTAGTTAAAAATGACTTTTCCTAGTGATAGAGCCCCTTTAAGGCTATTCTGACATGGTATTACCTCAGAAAGGGATTCTAATAATAGAATCCCTTTAAAAGCTGTGGTGCAGTCATCGATAGTGTAATCTATTTATGAACTTAGCACATGTTAAATTGCAAAATACACTGGGCCACTGATAAATCCTGATATATAATGCATGTAGAATCAAGAAAAAAGTTACATATACATTCTGGGGCACCATATAGCATTATACTTCATCACTGGAAAATGTTACCTCCCTTGTGGCATATGAGTATGAACCCTTCTTATCTAGGGTATTGAAGGGATTGACCACCATAATGGTTTAGGGTTATAAAGCACTTACTGGACTTGTCAATTTATAAGAGGATATAATAAAAGTCCAACACTTGTTCCATTTATGTTTTATATATTTGATGCCAGGGGCATAACTTGAGTGGGTACAGAAGATGCAGATGCCTCCAGGCCTTAGGGAATCCATAAGGTGTCTCTTCCCAATATGTATGAACAATACGTTATAGTTGGGGGGCCTTGTAAAGATTTTGCATTGGGGCCCTGTAGCTTTACATTACATCTCTCTTTTGATGCCAAGATTGTATCTGACTCCTTGATGCTCTTGTAAATGCTGTGTAAGCATTAGAATCTGGCAGCCTTCATGTTCATAATATGTAATATAGCAACTGTCATGTGAGAATCTGTAACTGCTTCTGTCACCAGGTGAAGTGGTTCAGGATCATTCCGTCTGATCAATTCCTAAGTAATAATAATTGTGAATTCTGAAATCAACTCTTTACTCAAAAGCACGCTCTTCTCAATTGATATAATTGATGCAATTGATATAAAATACGTTTTGCATGGCATTAAATGAGGGAGATTATGAGTTCTGTAAATCCATTAAAATGTTGTAAATTTCTCCCATCATGCAAGTTCTGAATTTCTTTGCAGACACTGTGAAAGGGAAAGCTTCTCTGTGGCCCTTCTATGGCTTTTTGTATAGCAGAAAGAGGGCAGCAGTGGGTTACCTTGCTTAGTCCATGTTATTGAAAGACCAAAGATAAGATAAAACAGGATAATCCTTTAATAATCCCACCTTGGGGAAATTCGGTTTGCTACAGCAGCATGGATAATACAGTAATATATTGCAAGGAAGAACACATACAAGCTCAGAATAACAAATAGAAAAGATACTAGGAGTCAGTAACTAAAAGAAAAGAAAGACTCAGGATCATTTAGTTCTCTGTGCAGAGTGATCTTCACTTAGCCTGATGTTGATTTCACAGCCTGACCGCGGTTGGGAGGAAGGACCTCTGATAGCGCCCCTTTTCACACTTGGGGTGAAACAGTCAGCAACTGACAGCATTGCCCAGTGCTGTCACGGTCTCATACAAAGAAAATTATTATTATTATTATTATTATTATTATTATTATTATTAGTTTATATAGCACCATTAATTCCATGGTGCTTTACATTTGGGGGTTACATACAGTACACAGAATATACAGGTAGATATAATACTAACAATTACTGACTGGCACAGTGGGGTAGAGGGCCCTGCCCGCGAGGGCTTACAATCTATGAGGGAAGGGGGTACAGAAAAGATTTTCTGTTTCTGTATAGCCAACAGCTAATCTTTCGACAAAAAAACTCCAGGTACAGTAGTGTCTGGACATCAGTTTCTATGGCACTGGATGGTTTTAATTCCAGTATGGAGGTAAACCATAATATTATTTTTTTGTGAATTCATCAGAAACATAAATAAATATAACAATAATGGTAATAAAAATTATATCAATAATAGTAATAATAAATACAATTAATAGCAATAATACAGTAGAATAATATTAGGAATAATAAACATATAGTAATAATAAATACAGCAATAACAGTGATTCATATCATATCTAAATTCTGTCCAGAATGTAATACGTACCTCAATTCTTTCAGCAAATTTTCTAATAATACAGTATATGAAATATTGTGCTAATTTAGGTGTATGGCACATCATTTATACTATACCGCTCACTCTGCTCCTCTTATGGGAAAGATATAATGTCTCCTTCATTCATACCTATTGCTGTAAAATTTAGCCATTAGTATGTTCATATGCAATCCATAGATTTTGTGCAGCTTTACTCCACATTAAGCGACATGTTAAATCTTCCATATGACCGTGAGAATTACAAAGCCAGGCTTGAGTGTGACCTTGTGTCTCTTTTAATCATTAGCCGTAACAATACGTTAAGAGGATCTCTATTATGTGACACAGAAATGGGACACCATTTGATTTGTGTTTATGTGACCCTATTTTTTTTAACTCCAACTTTATTAAATCAGAGAAAGGATCTGGCTCATTATGACTATTACCGAGCTAATAATAATTATGTAGAGAAAATGGTGTTATTGAAGCACTCGAAGCTATTTTATGGAGGCAATCCCAATGATGCTGATTTATATTTTGTGCAGTCGTGCATGAACTTTCGATGACCCACCATTCTTCAGAGGGTTCACTGTTTTGGTCATTGAATATATGTTAAAATGCAGATGTCATTTAGAGCACATTTGTAATACACGTTTGATCCCATACCAGGCTACATTTGGAGGGCACATCAATTACATTGTGTTATTTATTGTTAACCTTTACTTTGCCTTGTACATTTTTTTACTACTTACATTCTGTAATTATATTTTTCATTGATCTTTAAATATGTCATAGACAAGTATACACTCCACCAGTATTAAGAGGTAATATATGAGACATATGGTATATAGGCATTGGGTAACAGTGTGAGCAATGACATGATGACAACCAGAAACATTGTAGTTAGTAATGTCTGGTATGAGCGCTCCATCTGATATTGGAGAATTGGGCGAAGCATGTAGGTTAAATCTTAAAAATTCTGCTGTGAAAGGTTTGATAAACATAATGGTAATTTATTAGTCAATGTGATATCATAGTTTACTCTTTTATGAGTTAGCCATTAAAAAAAGGTAGAACAAGTGTAGAAAAATTAGGAAGGGCACTCACCCACATCCAAGCTCGTCTTCATAAAAAACTTCTTTTATTAAGGTAGCATATTTCTTTAAAAACAAGTAGTGCAGGGAGGGAATACAGCATATATAGGCAAGTAGGCAACAGCCGTTTCGCGCAGCTATGTGCGCTTTCTCAAGCCTCAGAATGCAATCAGGATTGCATTCTGAGGCTTGAGAAAGCGCACATAGCTGCGCGAAACGGCTGTTGCCTACTTGCCTATATATGCTGTATTCCCTCCCTGCACTACTTGTTTTTAAAGAAATATGCTACCTTAATAAAAGAAGTTTTTTATGAAGACGAGCTTGGATGTGGGTGAGTGCCCTTCCTAATTTTTCTACACTTGTTCTATTTGCCAAACTGCTTTTTTTGGTTGTTGAGCACCCCCACGGCTCTTTACATACAAGGTTGTTATCCTCATATTTACCTTCAGTTTATTGGGACTTTTGTTTGTGCATTCAGCAGTGCCATCCTATGTCTTTTTCTTTGGTTTTTCATTAAAAAAAGGTATCATCTACTTTCAAGTTTTTTGGGGTTTTTTTATATTTCTTTAATGAAAAGAATACAGCTATTCTCTAGGTAGGTGCCGACGTGACCTTAGGACTTTTACTCAGTAAACTAATCTTAAAAATGCAGTTACAATACTTATCCAACCCCATATCATTCAAAAACATATCTCTAGTCTTGACTATCTATTCCTTACAAATTGGGGCTTAATTGTAGGGGATGAAGAGGCGTCAGCCCTCCAATATCTCCCAATGATCTCCTATCCTTAGGCTACATCATCAATATTTTTATTCCAGGAAACTCCTTTAACCCCTTCCCATTACAGGCATTTTTTGATTATTGATTTTTGCTTTTTACTCACTGGCTTCGAAATCCCACAACATTTTTATTTTTTCCATTCAAAAAGCAATATGAGGGCTTAAAGGGATCCTATCATTTACACACAATTTTTTCTAGTTACCACGTCGGAATAGCCTTAAGAAAGACTGTTGGTCTCCTACCTTTCGTTGTCTTCTCCATACCGCCGTTCTCCTACAATCTCGGTTCTTTTCGGTATGCAAATGAGTTCTCTCGCAACACTGGGGGTGGGCCCCAGCGCTCAGACAGCACTAGGGGCATCCTCAATGCTGCAAGAGAACTTTCTCCAGAGCCGCCTCCATTTTCGTCAGGAGTGTCGTGTTCAGCCTCTTCTTCCGGCGGTGGCTTGTAACTTCTAGGCCTTGGGCCTTGGGCAGAGCAGACTGAGCATGCCCACAGGCCACGAGAAAATGGCCCCTTACAATACTGTGCAAGCGGCCATTTTCTGTGCATCTTGCAGTGACATGCTATTCCATCCGGTTTGCGTTTAGTTGGACCATCATTTATTTTTCAACAGGACAATGACCCCAAATACACCTCCAGGCTGTGTAAGGGCTATTTGACCTAGAAGAAGAGTGATGGGGTGCTACACCAGATGACTTGGCCTCCACAGTCACCAAACCTGAACCCAATTGAGATGGTTTGGGGTGAGCTGGACCGCAGAGTGAAGGCAAAAGGGCCAATAAGTGCTAAGCATCTCTGGGAACTTCTTCAAGACTGTTAGAAGACAATTTCAGGTGACTACCTCTTGAAGCTCATCAAGAGAATGCCAAGAGTGTGCAAAGCAGTAATCAAAGCAAAAGGTGGCTACTTTGAAGAACCGAGAATATAAGACATATTTTCAGTACGTTCACACTTTTTTGTTAAGTATATAATTCCACATGTGTTAATTCATAGTTTTGATGCCTTCAGTGTGAATCTACAATTTTCATAGTCATGAAAATACAGAAAACTCTTTGAATGAGAAGGTGTGTCCAAATTTTTGGTCTGTACTGTGTATATATATATATATATATATATATATATATATATATATATATATATATATATATATATAGACATAGTCATAGAGAGTGCGCTTGCTACAAGCTAATGAGATTACTCGATGTCCTCTCTATTTTTCTGAGTTTGTTGCTCGGTGTCCTCTCTATTTTTCTGAGCTAATGAGAGATTGATGAGGGATTTCCATGTAATGCAGTTCCTTGATAGTTGAGTCTTTGTACTTGCAAAGCAGAAATCAGTACTATGAAGCCAAACATAATCTGTTATAAGTATTATAGACTGTAACTAAAGCCCAAACTATTTGGTTGCTGATTACAAACTGCTAAAAATATCTGAAATTTATATCAAATGAGAATATTTTTCCAAAAAGTAATATCTTTAGTTGACTTGAAGACAAGATATGATAGATATCAAGAAGAGAGTAGATGTTAGATGTTGTGTTATTATACAGCTACAGAAGCTCCTGCGCAATGACTTATATGTGTATCTTTGAATCTTATTTCCAGAACACACAGGAAATATATATTCCTTCTATAGAATCTTCATCCGTAATTAGAGGAGCTGATAGGAAATGACCCCGGATTTTTTCCTCAACACATAGCATTCTAATTTAAAGCCGCTATCCCAATTACAAGCCTCCATGGAGCAGTTTAAAGTGATACAATCAAGTCACACCAGGATTAGAAGATGTTGTCTGGAGACCACATGGGACGACAAACACAAGCAAAACTACAGGTTTATGTCTTTAAATTGTCTCTAAATAGCAGTGGTAGTCACCTCTCTGCTACTTAAGTATTGTTTCCATAAATCATAAAAATACAGTGAACCAATATGGTTCCATGTACATTAGCAGTTATGTCTTAGCCTCTTGGCCTTTACATAGATTACCTTGCATTTTCAAATAAGGCAAACTATTAGGAAATTTAGAAAACACAATTCAGCTCCCATATGATTTCTTTTTACGTAGAGTACTGTTTTCAGATAATACATTCTAGAAAACTGGGGCACCAGTATGACAACTTTGCTTTGGTTTGGGTCCTTTAATACAGTAAAAGTGATATTTCTGCTCTATTTCCACTCATTGTTATAGAGGAATCTAAGTTCCTGTGAAATATGAATCCCAATACATAATCTATCCTACTTAGAATATGTCCTGGCCAGTGTGAGGAAATACAGAAAACAGAGATGCCGTGGAAACACATGAAGGAGACTTTGCACTTGGGATTGCTCTTTAGGTCCTTGTGCAGATTATGCTGTAGTCGGTGACCCTTCCTGCACTATGTAAATTAGAGATTGTATCACAGTAACTTTTCTTCCCATACATATGTATATGTATAAATACAGCATAAGGGTGCATTCACACTACGGATATGGTGACTGATTCTGAGCGTTAAAACACGTTCAGAATCAGCGCAAATAAAGCAGATCCCATTCATTTCAATGGAAGCCGGCTTACGAGCGCTCCCCATTGAAATGAATGGGCTGCTTTTTACTCTACGAGTGCTCCCATTGAAGTGAATGGGAAGCGCTCACGTGTATGGCTCGCCGTGTGAAGGGGCCCGGCACTCGGCTCAGTCCGAGACGTACATGCAAGCGCTTCCCATTCACTTCAATGGGAGCGCTCGTAGAGTAAAAAGCAGCCCATTCATTTCAATGGGGAGCGCTCGTATGCCGGCTCCCATTGAAATGAATGGGATGTGCTTTATACGCGCTGATTCTGAACGTGTTTTAACGTTCAGAATCAGTCACCATATCCGTAGTGTGAATGCACCCTAACATTGACAAAAATCTAAAATGTTGCAATTTTTTTTTTTTTTTTAAAGACGCCATATTCTGACACCCGTATCTTTTTGAATATTTCCATGTATGAGGATCCATAGGGTGTAATTTTTTACGGGACAAGGTGTACTTTTTAGTTATACCATTTTGGGCAATGTGTATTGCATTGATCACTTTTTATTCAAATTTTTATCAAAGAAGAAACAGCGAAAAACATCAGTTTGACAGGGGGTCTGGTCACTATTGCAATGCATTATAATGCTAATGCATTGCAAAATATCGGCATTTGTATAACAGGCTGCATAAAACAGCCTGTCACACAAATGCATGTCAGACAAGCTTGGGAGCCTTCAATAGGCTCTTGGCTGTCACATTGGCAATGAGACATCGGTCCTGGGTCTTGCTTTGACTGAGGCTCCAGGGGCCTTAATGCCCGCGATTAGTGCCCACTCCCGAGCGGCTACCATATTTAAATACCCAACGCGATGCTATTACAGCAGATAGGGGTTAAAGAAACATATTTCCTTCTATTTCCTTTCACTCAGACTTGTAACACTAAGGGCTAGTTCACACGTGAGTATAAGGGGAGGTTTTTGACAGCGGATTTCGCGTCCAAAACCTCCCCTTATAATGGTGGTCTATGGAGACCGCCGGGCTTCTGTTCTCCGCTAGCGGCGAGCTGCTGCTAGCGGAGAAAAGAAAGGACATGTCCTTTCTTCAGGCGGAAGCCGCGCAGGCTCAGCCGCGCGGCTTCCGCCCCCGGCAGCTCCCTCCTATGTCGGCTCATTCATTTGAGCCGACAGCAGAGGGTTAAGCCGCGACAGCGATGGTCGCGGCGGGCGGGTTTTGACAAGAGAGAGACGCGGCTCGCCGCGTCTCTCTCTGTGTCAAAACCCGCGCGGGCAGTTCACGTGTGAACTAGCCCTAATAGCACCTATATTCATATTCAGTCTTACATACAGAAGTGATTGGCTAGGGGAAGCAGAGGAAAAGCCATATAATTGATTCTATACAGTTGTGGAGCATTATCTTGCAAGATATAGAAGTGTCAAGAGCTCACAGTGCAGAAAAGTGTTTCTTTTTCAGTAGTATGCTCCTTCTCCACTCTCCATAGTCTTCTGTGTGAAAAGTATCTCAACCTGATAATTGGTGTAGGAAGCATATTTCTTTAATAAGAAACATTACATAGATTCTTATATTCATTTGTACTATTCATTTATGAAAAGTTGTTTTGTAATTGTAAGTACAATTTAAGACTTAAGGCTACAGTTGTACTTTTTGTAGCACAACTAATTGATTTTAACTATTCAGCTACAGCTACAGTCCAGATGAATACACTGTGTTGTCTGCAATCTAGTGTCTGCACTTGATACTCAATAGTTAACATCAATGAGTCATGCTAGAAGAAGTCACAGAATAGCCCTGGCCTAAATCTGCATATAATAAGGACAGAAATAAACTATCATGCATAAAAGATCATTCCATTTTTTCATAAGTGTATAATCGGTTTTATGAATGAAAAATAACTAAAGTCATCAATTATTGAAAAAAGCTTGGCTCAGATTTACTACTCCAATGTAATTTCTATATAGGGCATGTTAGACTACTCAGCCAAAAATGTGCCAAAATGTGCCACAGTGGGTGATACTGGATAGCAAGTCTAGTGCACCTTTAGGCTGAGGTCCCACATTGCAAAAACGAAGATTTTTTTGTTGCAGATTTTGTTGCGTTTTTTTGAGCCAAAGCCTAAGGAATGTGAAATATAGAAGAAGTTCTTACACTTCTCCCTTCTGCTCAATCCACACCCGGCTTTACCTAAAAAAACCACAACAAAATCTGCGACAAAAAAAGCTGCATTTCCGAAACGTGGGGCCTCACCTTTAGGCTGAGGCCCCGTGTTGCAGAAAAGCTACGTTTTTACGAGTCAAAGCCAGAAGCAGTTTTTCTGCAGTGTGGGGCCTTAGCCTTATTTTAGTGTAATTAGTACCTCAAGTCCCCCCCACACACACAAACCTTTTTGACGAGCCCCATTGCCTTCCCACTAATCTCCGATCCTTTTTTGAGCATGATAAAAAAAACTGTGTAAAGTACATTATAAATGTGGCGCAGAGTTTGTAGGCCTATTATAGTGAAACTAGAATTAGCAAATCTGCCTGCATTCAAGGCTTCTGGAGTTAATGTTTGAGCATTAGGCCTCCAGTTTCTTTCTAGCTATCAGTGAAGGAGTGAGAGGGTCACATGGATTGTTTGGACATTCATGACATGCTACTGTTATTAGTGGTCTCTTATAAGAATATTCTTTAACACAGTGATAGACTCACAATATTGGTATACACGCAATAGTTATTTGTTACTTACTGTATTTAGAACATTCTATGCTGCAGAGAGGAATAGTATTCACTTATTAGATAAAGTGGGGGTAGCAACAAGAATAAATAGTCATCAATGAGTTAGTATGTTTTATCTTAGAACAACATAAAAAACACATAATGGAAATGAAGCTCAATTATTCTATAATTCTGTATACTATATGTTGTACACACACCTATATACTTGTGAAAAGTCATTAAAGGGATTCTATCATTAGTATCCCATTTTTTAAGACTAACACGTAGGAATAGCCTTAAGAAAGGCTATTCTTCTACTACCTTTAGTAGTCTTCTCTGCGCCACCATTCCAGTGATATTCCCAGTTTTCTGCAGTATGCAAATAATTTTTCTTGCAGCACTGGGGGCGGTTCCAATGCTGCTTGAAAAATTGCCAATGCCGCCTAATATTGTTTTGCATATCTGTGGACATTTTCTTGTGACCACTTACACAGTACACTCGTGTAAGCGGCCACAAGAAAATGGCCGCAGACATGCGCAGTCGGCTCTTCCCGATGGCAGAGCTGACTGCACATGCCTAGGATTTTGAAGACTAGGCCAGAAGAATACAGAGAGGAGGCTAGGCATTGCATAAGAAGGCAGCACTGGAGATTTTTCAAGCAGCATTGGGGTCTCTCCAGTGCTGTTTGAGTGCTAGGGAATGCCCCCAGTTCGAGAAAAATCATATGCATACCGCAGAAAACCAGGAATATCACCAGAATGGCAGCATGGAGAAGACTACTAAAGATAGGAGAAGAATAGGCCTAGTTTACGCAGAGTTTTTTGCAGGAAGATTTTGATGCAGAATCCGCCTCAAAATCCGCCTGCAAAAAATGCTCTCATTCATTTGAATGGGAGCCACCCATTATTTATCCCGCTAGATAGCTGGCGGAAAAAAGAAGCGACATGCCCTATCTTGCCGCGGCTGAGTCATCCGCAGCGTTTGCGGCTCAAGACTCACTCCTGATTAGGACCATTCATTCAAGCTTAATCAGGAGCAGGATGCTGCAACGGAATGCCGATGCACATCATCAACATCCTGTCACAGCTAACCGCATGGAGAATTGAAACGGAGAAATTTGGTTTTCGCTGTGTGAACATACCCTTAAGGCTGTTCCTACGAGTTAGTATCAAAAAATGGGATTCTAATGATAGAATTACTTTAAATTTAATTAAACATCATTACCCTTTTTTAAAGAAATTCCAGCACATATCAATTTGTTCTTTAAAGTGAACCCATCAGATGCTTATGGGGCTCTAAACCAACAGCCAGTCATTGAAAGGATTCCTCTGGATTTCTCTGGCTAGAAATTTGAATAACTTGTCAACATCATTAGATTGGTGAGGATCCAGTATCCACACAAGTATTAGCTGTTCTCAGCAGCTGACACACAGAAAATGGAGCAGAAAGCAGACAGTGCTGTTCTCCTTGTACTGGGCAGACCAGATACTGCAGATCAGTTCTCATTCATTTTAATGGGAGCTAATCTGCTGTGATAATGACTATAAAGAGAACAGAGCTGTCTGCTACCTGCTTCATTCTCTGTGAATTAGCTGCTAACAGCTAATCCATGGGACTGTCGTGTGTCATACACAGATCTGATATTTGTGACCTGACGCTAGGTTCACACCTGCGTTCAGCACTCCGTTCTGTGCTTTCCGTCTTCTGCATGCAAGAAGACGGAAAGCACAGACTGGGTCCGGCCATGAGCGGCGGTTAGCATTTTATGCTCTCCGCCGCGAAACCGGATTTTTTAATCCGGACAGAGTACTGCATGTCTGACTCTGTGTCCGGATTAAAAAACCTGGTTTCGCGGCGGAGAGCGCAAAACGCTCACCGCCGCACATCTTTCTCACCCATTCAAATGAATGGGTGAGAGACTCCAGCAGGTTTCCGTATCCTGCTCTGTTTTATGCAGGAAACGGAAACCTGCAGAACGGAGTGCCGGGCACACATCTGAACGAGCCCTTAGTGACTTTCTTTAGTAGAAATCATCAATATTTTCTAGAAAAAAACATTTTAGGACTGATTGGGTTATATTCCAAAATAACTGCATAATAATGCTGTCCATGCCAGGATATAAAAAAAAGAATGGCCATGCTTATCTGGCTCCTGGAGAACACTGATGTTCTAAATACTCATTGGACTCATCTTTAGGTTCATATGAAAGTGTTTTTTTAATCCCAGCCATAGACAACAATAGTACAGAGTTATTTGGGACGATAAACCACCAGTCCATAGGGACCCGTTGGTGACTTAGTGTGCCAAATTTAGGTAAAGGTTGTCTACCGTGTTTCTCCGAAAGTAAGACCCACCTTGAAAATAAGCCTTAGCATGATTTTATCAATGAAAGGAGACACCTCAAAAAGAATTACACCCCTAAGAAAATCACGCATTCACTTTAACGGAGCTATCTGTAGATGGAACTGGTGATAGTGTTCTCCACAACAATAAGGGTTGACTATTGGTAGTGCTGGTATCTCATACACAGATTGGATATCCCGCTGGCATGACTACACTGTGGCTGCCTCCAGTCACCAGGGGGAGCCAACTACACGTGACTGTATTGGAATGCTGCTACAATGGCAAGGTCCCTGAGACAGGAGTGACAAAGATCTGTGTGTGAGAGCCCTTCTACCATTAGCACTTGCCAATTCTAAATTGTTTTGGGTCTAAGGGGGTCTAGTGAGTGGATTGTTGTTCATGGAAAAAAATAAGATATTCCCTGAAAATAAGACCTAACCTATATTTCGGAGCAAAAGAATAATATAAGACCCTGTCTATTTTTGGAGAAACACGCTATATATATAAGGACCTTCATAGATAGGCTTTAGATCATTGTGCTGTTAAGTTGTCTATAAGAGATACTCTACTACTTTAACTCTGCTCTTTTAATGGCTTTTAAAGGCTTTTGTATAATATGTGATAAGATATCTTACTGCAGCAAGTTATTTGTGCCAATTAAAATTTTTGTACAACTGTATTTCAGTTCACTAAAACTGTAAAACTCCCCCCAACCCTCTTGCTATGTTTAACTAGAGTGAAAGGTCAATATCTTGCTATTCTGCGGTGTAAATGTATGCAATATCAAAAGTAGTAGTGCATCTGAAATTCACCCCACCATTACTGTAACTACATGGATAGGTAGGGAATTGGAGTGTGTTCTGCAAATGATCAACCATGGAATCCATGGTGAGATTGAGCAAGGTGCTTATTTTTTCAGCTTCGCGGTCTGCCTTCCATTGAATACAACAGGAGGCAGATCCAAGACAAAATATGGTGCTGATTTGGAAGCAGAACCAAAATTATGGTTTGGTCCAGGAGCTTCAATCTACAACTCGATAGAGAATACTAAAGCAAATCTAACATATATAGCAATGTTAATAAAAGCAAATGAAAACATAAATGTAAATGTGTTTTTCCCTATCATTAGCTCTTAAACAATTGAGACACATTATTGCAATTCACCTTGATCAAACGAATGCCAAAGTGTTAACCAGGATGAACTTTCTTTTCATAAACAATTTTGACATTGAAGAATAAAAATGCCACCGTCATTTTAATGTCACCTTTTTTAAATTCATGCAGTATTTATATGAGGAAGTAATTTAGTCGATCTACCCCGCAAAGTCCTCTAAAAGGGTTAGTAAATTCAGATAGATTATTTATGTATTCCAGTGAAATTCCATTGGAAGTTAATGTACGGAACACAGCTCACTTCATCTGGCATTGTATTCTATGCAAGGGAAACAAGTGCAGTTATATTCTTGTATGAGCTTCAACAGTCCCTACACCCCTGGAGTACCATTGAAGACAGTGATGAACTATGGTCTCAATTCCCTTATTAGCTGTAAGACCTAAAAATTATATGTGCAATTAAAAGGCAAAATGCTGATATTACTCATAGGAAGCCCTTTGTACATTAGCAAGGTACAAAAGTCTGCTGACACTTTGTAACAGAGATAGTCAGCAGGGCCGAAGATTAATAGGGCATCATAAATTTGCAGAGTGAATAGGAGTAGAATAAGCATGTTGTGCTGCAGATAAATAAAGGGCATGGTCAGCCTGACAAAAAGCTTAAAGGGAACCGTGAAGCCGCAGTGGTTTAGCCTTTGTGTATGTAGAAATTGT
The DNA here is from genome assembly GCF_031893055.1 of Leptodactylus fuscus. Lineage (NCBI taxonomy): Eukaryota > Metazoa > Chordata > Amphibia > Anura > Leptodactylidae > Leptodactylus > Leptodactylus fuscus. The sequence continues at coordinate 197,284,042 of NC_134266.1, read as the reverse complement.
ATTGTCATTTTAAAGGCTTTACGGATATAGGATTATTTATAAAGGCTGCGATAAGAAGCTGATACCCTTATGTATTTGTAATAAACATATAATATGGGTTGATGGACTATTATCTTTGACATATACAGTAAATGAAAACATATTTAAGAAGAAGAAGAGGTAGTTGCACATAAGCAGCCCTTGATTTGCTTCCATCATGTACGCAATGTATCCTACTAATATTATAAATGTGAAAAGTTTGTGTGTTTGGATGTTTGTTTGTTCCTCAATCACACCCAAACGGCCGAATGGATTGCTTTGAAATTTCACACACACCTACATATTGGCCAGGAAGGATACATAGGCTACTTTAAATGTGTCTCACTCACCCCAAATCGCCACCACGACCCTCAAAAGTTGGCTCCGGCTCCACTGTCGGCCCTGCCATGACGTCAGCGCAGGTAGTGACATGCAGCTCTGATTGGTGCATGGCGGGATAGGGAGACAGCACAGTGGCCCCATAGGTTAGCGTCAAAATGTGGGCATGGCCAGCGTGCGAGGACACTTGCCTGAACATGGCAGCTGCCTGCATGTTCCCAACGCTGCTCACATGCCGGCCGGCCACACATCGCCTTATGCTGGCATTACATACAGCAGCGCAAGCAGGCCACAACCTCACAGCCGCCCATACCCACTGTTACCAACGCTGCTGACATGCCGGCCACACATTGCCTCCTGCCAGCATAACATGCAGCAGCACGACCAGGCCTCAAACCCACAGCCGCCCGTACCCGCGTACTGTGCGGCCGGGAACAGACAGCACAGACAACACTCATGCCGTCTCATGTCGCAGTCAGTACACACAGAGCCACACGAGGGTGTGGGAGGGTCTGCTGCGGCCACAAGAAAAGGGACGTGGGGGCCACAAATTGCAAGAACCAAGTTGCCAAGAACACTTCAACATTCGCTTTTCATTGATGCTCCTAACTTGAAAAAGGAATTGCAGTAACTACATAGCACTGGCTGAGAAGTGATATGTTAAAAGTATGAAATGCAAACGTGGTCTATGAATACTTTCATTCAACACAACAGCATCAACACAAGATGAAGGTTCTTGTGTTCAGTCATTCCCAATTAGCAAGAGGTAACATATGATATTCCATAATAACATGTCTAAGCGTGAATCTCGCTATAAAATGAAAAATGATACATTAAATATTGTATTATTGCACAAAAATATACCAAAACAGTATAAAAGAGCACAGTTGTAACTTTATTACAATATGTAATAAAGGAATTGAAAAAATGATGTAGATGAATCATACCTCCCAAGTGTCCCAGATTCAGCAGGACAGTCCTGGATTCCAGGTCCTGTCCTGCTTTCACGGTCGGTAGGAGGTATGTCCAGGCATCAACTCATCTGCTTTCAGAGGACACAGATGAGTTAATTACAGTGGTGAAGCAGGAGCCATCGTAAGACAGCTCCTGCTTCACTGTTCTGTTAGAAGCACATCCCTGTGTGCTCCGCTCCCGGGAGCTGTAGGTCTAATGTGATGACATCACTCACATCGTGTCTGCATCTCCCAGAACTGTCAAGACAAGAGACTTCACAGAGGGGCAGGGGAGTGAGGAGAGGTGAGTATCAGTATTTTATTATGTTAAACTAGAGGCAGATGAAGGGGGGACATTAAACTGGAAACAGATGAAGGGCGGGCATTAAACTGGAAACAGATGAAGGGGGGGTCATTAAACTGGGGGCAGATGGAGGGGCATTAAACTTAGGGCAGATGGAGGGGGACATTAATCTGGGGGCAGAATAAACTGGAAGGGTGTCATTAAACAGGGGCAACTGGAGGGGGACATTAAACTGAGGGCAGCTGAAGGGGATGTTAAACTGTGGGGTTTTCTTGACAGGGACATTAAACTGGAGGCAATTTGGAATGGGACATTAAACTGTGGTCAGCTGGAGGACATTAAGCAGTGGGGTAATTGGAGGGAAACATGTCTGCCTCTAGTTGTCCCCAGTTTATTGTCCCCCTAAAGTTACCTCAATGGTTTAATGTCCCTCTCCAGCTGCCCCAGTTTAATGTCTCCCTCTAGGTGTTTGCAGTTTAATGTCCCCCTCCAGCAGCTCCCAGTTTAATGTTCCCATCCAACTACCCTCATGGTTTGATGGAGGGAAACATTATAATGTGGTGGTATATAATGTTAGGGTGATTATAGGAGGATTATACTGTGTGGAGGCACATAGAAAAATGGATGACAATTGTCGGAGTCAATGTAGAAGTGTGTGGAGATAAATTTACATAGCACGCCGCACATTCTGTCCTTCTTTCTATCTTTTGAAAGTTGTGAAGTATAGATTAATGGTAGAGGATTGAATCCCATGTGTGTGTGACCAAATTACATTTTATTTACTGCTACATATTTAAACACATTACATCATATATGACAGGGCCTTAGACTGTTTATGTACAATGTAGGTAATTTATATCACTTGAAAAGAGGGACATTTACTGGACTCCAATGTGTGTAGCATATGATTTACTCAATTATCACTGTGTTTGCCATGACGTTCTTAGATTACATTATAAGATGTCTTCAATTACATATACTTATGTATGTTGATATATTGCATTGTAATTGTTATCATAAAACCTAAATACAGCTAATAGCTTTGCGGCCAAGATATTGTCATCTGATATGATATAGAGAGGAGACCTATATTAATTAAAAAAATATACTCAGACTCATGTGAACTTAATGTTTATAGGGACATGGCCACATTTTAGAACTTTTCTAATTGATAATACAGTACAGGGTTCTTTTCATTACTAACATTGACGTTAAAAATGCAAGTTCTTTAATTACACAATAATAATTTTTATTAATACTGTGCACATAAAAAGCTACCGGTGTATATCAATGGAAAAAAGTTTTTAAAAAAATAACTCTGAATATTTCCTTTACCTCCTATTCTTTTTGCTCAGAATACTTCTATCAGAATCACAGTTTCAAAAATATTTTAAAAAATTATAGTAATAAATTAGTTCATTTATCTACAGTACACTCATGATCAGTGAAGATTTTCACTGCATTTTGCCATTCAGATCAGAATACGCACATGGACACATGTAATTGTTCATACATATAGCTTTGTACACAAAGTTTCCCACGTGCTTTGTAGCACTGTTTTCTACTTTCAAACCCAAGAATTTCCTGTATATTGACACTGCATGAACTGTACCACATAGGGTCTCTAGGGGAAGGGTAGGGGGGGGGGTTCAAATTTCTATTACAGTTACTGAAGATAATTAGGTTCCTTTTACATAAGTATAATGAAGAAGGTGACCATGCAGCCTGTAAATGTATGGTCTCTCAGCCTATTTACTAGAATATATAGCGCACAATAATCATACTGCCAGGCAGAGATGATATAGAGAAAGGAACAAAAGCAGAAAAAACCTAGGCTAGATCTAGAAGAAGAGGGAGCCCATAGGCTAACCTTAACACATTCAATTAAACTTCTTTAAGCTGATTTTCTTTGATGGCATGGTAAAATTATGATACCTTCGCTCTATTGCATTCAAGTGAAAAGATATAGGGCTAGTTCACACGGGGCGCGAATTGGTGGATTTTGGTCCTGATTGTGACGTGGAAAGCTGCGTCACAATAGGGCCAAAATGCGCCTGCCATGACTGTTGCAGCTTCCGACAGTATAGGCTTCCTGCTCTGGAGTAGGCCCAAATGAATGGGCCTAGTCTGGAGGGTCCTGCCGCGAGGTGGACACCGGGGCTGAATCAGCCGTGGAATCCACCTCGCAACATGCCGCTCGCGGAAAAAAGTAAGCTGGCGGTCTACATAGACCTCCATTGTGAGGGGGCAGATTCTGACATGGATTTAGCGCCAAAATCTGCCCCCTCTTGCCCCGTGTGAAGGAGCCCTTATGATATACAGCCTGCCACTGTTCTAAAGATGAAAATTAACCCTTTAAATGCAAAAATAGCAGTTGGTCAGCAGCATATAATCAAGAAGGGATTCTCTTGGGGAGGTTGTGACATAAAAGGGGGCATGATCACTATGTACAAAATAGAAAAAAATTATCGTCCGGCAATCAAATACTTAAAATGTAACTTTTACTTCATTGATATAAAAAACATAAACTTCTTTCAGGAGCAAGAAAAAAGAGGAACAGCTTACGCGTTTCAGGACATGGTGTACGCGTAAGCTGTTCCTCTTTTTTTCTTTCTCCTGAAACATGTTTATGTTTTTTATATCAATGAAGTAAAAGTTACATTTTAAGTATTTGATTACCGGACAATAATTTTTTTCTATTTTGTCTGTTGTTGGCCCTTACAGTCTGGGGTTGTCCGTTGCAGTCATTGCATATATACATGCAGTCAGATGTAGCGGTTTTTCCTTTTGATTTTTCATGATTACTATGTGGTGGGCATCGACTGGGGATGGGAATGATGGAAAGACTTTGTACACAGACACATTGTAAACAAGTCTTCATGGTGGTCTTGGCCCAGATAGAGAATGAATTGAACTGTAAAGGGAGCTAAAATGTATGAATGATGGCGGTAAGAAGATGTTACACAGGGGGCCCATGCAGAGCTTCTTCTCCAGGACCTGTCAACTGTCTCTGATTACTAAAACTATAAACATGAATAGGCATTGGAGAAAACTGACTTTAGTGGATCCATGATCATAATGTGCGTCACTTTGTAAGGCCAGCATATTATAGTGAAGATCAGATGTGCTTTATATCAAACCATGCAAAATATAATACCATTTGGATAATATTACAATTCCTACACCTAGTGCTTCCCCCACATCCTAGTACCTTCTCCTTATTGATAAGTAGGGCAATGTGTTCTAACTTCTAATACACTATAGTGAAATATCAGGACCATGTTACAGACTAGAGTAGGACAAAAATCATGTAGATAACAGGAGGAAGAACAGAGAGGAATGCAGTGGATGCTGGGAAAAATGGTATGCTGAAAAATCACATTGGGTTCCAACAATTGTACAGAAATATGTAACACCACAGCAATAGTTATGGGATGATCAAAGTCTTGAAACATTTATTAAACTCTTCACAGCCCCAGATCTGAGATAAATCATTATCTAACTAAACCAGAATTCATCGTATTACAATATATAAAGGTTAAATGGGGAGAGACTATGTCAGAAGGAAAATCAAAACCAACCCATCCAGTGGTCTAAAATTTGTGTTAGATTTGTTTTTGAGCAGCGATAAAATACTTTTATTTAAGGTGAGAATTTAGGAGTAGAAAATGCACAATCTGTCCTGAATCATTCATCCATGCATAGACCCTTAGGTGAATTCACAGGCTGCATATTTGTTTGAGAAATTTCTACTACTTTCCCATTCATCTGACTGAAGAGAACAGAAAAAGATGAGACAATGTTCCCTTAAAATGATTACAGATCTAGATGATATAGGGGAATTACTCATGATGTGTGTGTAATGCAAGTATTCAGACTCCATCCACTATACCTCTAGGCCACAGTAGCATTAACTGCTCTTAAACTGGCATGCCTGTTCCTATGAATATTCACTGGGAGGGAACTGGTAGGAATTCGGATTCAAGCTCAACCAGAGATGACACAATAGCATGACATATCTACATATATAGACCAGTGCTCATGGCAATATGTAGCAGATCATGATAAGGTACCTAGTGATGGATGCAACCATGAAACCCCAAACTTCACTCTATAGGGTAAAGCACATATCGTCTACTTACCTTCTACCTGTAAGGATAAGGGGGCATTAGCGTACTTCAATAATAACTTGTCACTCCAGGAGCAACTCCACAGATAGTGTCTTTCTACTTTCTACAAGGAGTTGTACACAAGAGACTTCTGGTGTTTGTAGTAACCGGATAATGGGTTTATGGTTATTTTTAACAATAGTTTTCTATGTTGATTTGACATATGCACCTTTTTTTTTTGTTTCACATCATGCTACTTATCTGAATGCGGCTTGCTACCAAAAGAACCCCATTCAGATGAACAGAAATAATTCTAGGTAGCAAAAATTTCTGGAGCAAGTATGCTTTGTGAATATCAACTTATTTTGATGGTCATATAACCTACCAGTGCCCTTTATTTTATCCCATCCTTCCTCCAGACACAAGTGCTTAATAGTTTTATTAAATCAAACTGACAGCCACATCTGGGTTTCCATTGGTTTCCTGTATTGATGCCACTCTATGTTTCCGCACTTTTGTGAAATATTAATTCTAGGGATCTTTGATGTTTATCACTATTATCAATATTATATTGATACTTGTTATTGCCATGATTTGCTCCCTCTGGCTTCTTCTGTCCCTGCTCTGTTGCAGACGTGGTTCCGGTATAGTGTATTTGTAATGTGTGTATAGGAAGCTTACATTGGGGAAATGGCATTTCAGATTTGATTGGCACCTCTGGGGAAAAGCTCCACCTCTCTGTCACACTTACTATTTTTTACTATGCACTACTATCAGAGTCAGGAATTGCAGATACCGCTTCCTTTACCTGTGCTAAACGTCATTTTACTCATTGTAAGTCTCATTATTAGCAGAAAGTGCCATAGGGTTGAGTCGATCTTGAGATTTCAGGATCGTTTTTAAAATCCGATTTTCCAGCTGATCGCGATATTTGCTCGATCGCCGAACAGGATCCGATCTTTCCCGATCCTGATCACTCAACCCTAGCCATATATGATTTTCCCTATTCCCTGTATATTAAAATATTAAATGAGTTCATTAGAATGAATGTTATCAGTAAGCATCTACTTGACCCTTAACCCTTAATGGATTTACTTTTCAGCCATCTTCTTTTGTTCATTACATATTCTTCATCGATGATCGCTATCATTTCCCACTGGCTTCTTCATTCATCAAAGTTACAAGTAACACATGGTAGCATGTACGCACTCCACTGTCTGAACTTTTCATATTATATGACCTGGTGTAGGATCCTAAATGTAATGAATTCAGATGTCAGGAGGGTTCAAAGATCAGCTAGAAACATCATCATTATCATAAGCAGCAGTCACTCCCATGTCTTTTTGGGTGCAGTCAATATTTTACATGTAAAGGCTTATGAAAATAATGTATAGAGGGGGAAGCTGGTCAAAAAATGCAAAGGCAGCTGCATGCACTACTCAATGTGGTCTTTATGCACAGTATCTGTCACCACATCTGACATGCATGAAATAAAAATTATAGAGCATCTCAGTGGCGTAACTAGGAATGGCGGGGCCCCGTGCCGAACTTTTGACATGGGACCCCCCTTCCTGACTGACTCCGAAGACCTCGACCGACCAACCCCCCATCGCATTCCTGTGCACTCTATTATGCCCCATAATGGCCCCTGCACACAGTATTATGCCCCATAGTGGCCCCTGCACACAGTATTATGCCCCATAGTAGCCTCTGCACATACTATTATGTCCCATAGTGTCCCCTGAACACAATATTATGCCCCAAAATGAACACCCATGAACAATTATTATACTCTGGGGTCTTTTCAGACCCCAGAGTATAATAATCGGAGACCCGAGGGGATACAAACATAAAAAAACCACTGTTACTTACCTATCCCCAGCTCCGCTGCAGTCTTCGGTGGTGTCGGCCATCTTTAATGATGTATTGACATCACATGACCCAGGGATGTCATACAACAAGGCCCGAAACCTGTATGGAGCACGGAGAGGTAAGTAGCAGTGTTTTTTATGTTCCCTTACCTTTCCTGGGCCTCCGATCATTATACTCAGGGGGTCTGAAAAGACCCCCGAGCATAATAATAGTGCTTGTGGGGCCCGCAACTTCACTTACCAATCCCAGCCCCTGCCAGAATTGGTAAATAAATAGAGCATGTTACCGGCTGGAGTAACTCTGCCCAGTTACGGCCTATTAAAAAAAAAAACGCAACGGTAGCGGCTGTTGCTGGGCCCCTAATGTCCCAGGCCCTGTGGCAGCTGCTACCCCTGCTACGCCGGTGGTTACACCACTGGAGCATCTCATGACTCTATGTTGCCCATTCACAACTGTGTACTACTATTCAACTTGTCACGGGTGTGTGACACTGAATGCCTGGTGTCATGTAATGTGTCAGGAGTGGGACATACCCCTAAATGGCTCCATTTTTAATTTTTTTCATATCAAGGAGGAATAAAAGTGGGATGGCGCAAGACAAAGTTGTAAGAAAAGATGCTCCAGAATTCTTATTTCCTGAAGAATACAAATAAACCGGTAGAGTTGTTCATGTGACAGCGCTCAACTATTTGTGGCAGTCCCATACAGAATGAATGGAGCATCAACATTCAGCTCCCAGAGGTCAAACCATCCCCCACAAATCATCAGGTTGCCCCTATCTAGCACCATACTCATTTAAAGTATGTGAAAACCATTTTGCTTTTTTTTTTTTTTTTTTTTTTTTTTAACCAGATACTTGTACATTTTCTTTCTACCATATATAGATAGGCATTTTTTGGCATATAAAGTCAGCCAACCAAATTTAGACTACTGTGTCTATAGATGCCCCAAAAATGTATCAGACAATGTGAGCTACCCTGGTAACTGTACCACATTTTTAGGCTGAAGAGTCTAAAATTATATTATCCTGATATTAGAGAGGATTAGTAAATCTGCCCCATTGTCCACACCTTATATTATAATTCTGATCTGATTATCATTAGCCTCTATTTACACGAACAATGTGAAAAACATCAGTGAAAAAGGGACATTTTTCATGCCCATTTTACATACATGGGACATCCCATTTTCCGTCAAAAAATTGGTCATGTGAATAGTCCCATTCACATGTATTGGTTTTAGTTCAACAATGTGATGGCTGTTAAAAACTTGGCCTTCACATAACTGTGATCAACGTTCATGTGAATAGAGGCTTAGACTGACATAAAAGTATCTATAAAGTATTGTGGGAGATTTTAGCTCAGAACTGTAAAATAACTAATATCATGTAAATACAAAGCTACTCTACTTTTCATGAATTTTAAGAATGTTTGTAAATTGTTAAATGGTTTTGACATGTGTATACGTATGTATTTTAGACTTCAGGTACACAACCATATTTTGATCAATATCACAGGTGTCCATAATATGGTTCCTATATAATTCTGCAGGTCCATAATTGTATTTCTTATACGCTATAGCATAGTATGCAAGAAAATAAATTAATGGCATGCAGCATCCCATATTGTATTACACAGTGTTGCCACCAGGACACACTACATAACTATGGATCCATACTGAGGACTTGTAATGCAGTCTATACCTTGCCATTAGAGATGAGTCTGAGGTTCGATATTCGTTTCGAGTAGCCCCACAATATTCGACTACTTGAATCGAATATCGAACCCTATTGTAGTCTATGGGGGGAAAATGCTCGTTTCAGGGTTAGGCAACGTTTGATCAAATTATACTTACCAAGTCCACGAGTGAAGGTCGGGCTGGATCCTCCGTGCAGTCTTCTCCTAGCAGCGTCCCCGCGGCGTCTTCCGACTTCCAACTCTTCCGGCTCTTCATTCACTCTGCCAGGCATCATAATGAGCTGTATTCGACTGAATATTCTAAAAGTTTCAGGTTTATCCCGAACCTTAAACTTCAGGGGTTTGTTACATGTGAATGAGAAGTTAAATTATTATACTTTAGGATCTGTTCGGATCTCACAATGTAATAGGTGGAGGCACAGGGGAGGTGTAAAAAGTAAGAAACAATTATACTCACCTCTCTCATCTCTTCTTGGCCTCCTTACGGTGTCTGCAGCCTTCTCCATATCCTCTTTTGGGTGACATCTCACATTCATGCCACCACTGAGGCCTTAGCAGTCACATAGGTGTGCCATGAAGTCATGATGCAGGAGCATAAACACCCAGGAGGGCAGAAGAGGAACCACAGATGCCATGAGGAGGCCTAGAAGAGGTGAGGAAAGGGCAGAGGAATTGGTCCTCCGTCTATTATAACCTGAAGAGACCCCAGAGTATAATAATTTCACTTCCTATTCGAGGATGACATTCCCCAGGAGTTTGGGGTTCAGGATAAACCTGAAACTTTTAGAAATTTGGTTGAATCCAAGGTGTTAGGAGACCCCAGAGTATAATAATATCACTTATAGTTCTATCCAAACTTGTTTGACCCAAAAATTAAACTTTGAGCTGAACCATCCAAATCTGAAATGAAACAAATCTTCAAAGGGTTACCCATATCTATTGATGATATTAGATGTTTGTTTCAACCTTATCGTATATACATTTAACCATGAAATGGTCAACAAATAGTATAAAACATACGTGTTTCAGTGTTCACTCCACAAACTCCAGTTTAGCCTCAAATTTCCTAACATCAAAGTTTATGTAGAAGCATTATACATTGATTTAGTTCCCCAGTGTGTACAGAAGCTATAGACAGAAGTATTGTTTTCCAAGAAAACTGCTGCTGTTCAGTAATGTATTTTTCATATTTAGTTCAAAGAATCCTTTTTCTGATAAGGGTGTAAACAATGGCTAAAGCTCACTGGTGCAAGAACTAAGAATTAAGAACTTCTAGCAGTACATAATGCAAAATAACATATATATTCTGCATTTCAAGAATGGTTGCATAATGGGCTTCTTATTTCTTGTAGAACATTTTGTAAAGCAGTCCATACACAATAGAGGAGTGTTAGCAGAACCAGAGAATTTTGACAGGTTTGGAAAACCATCTAATGTTAGGGGTATCTAATGTATAAGGGTCTATTCAGAATCTCCCTGGTGGCAGATGTTGTGAGAGATGAGCATTGGGCAGTTGAACTCTGACTGCCGATCCTTTTGTTTTTAATGGGTTAAGCCAGAAGGGTCTTGCAGTGGTTCCACGGTCTCTGTTCAGGGCACATGTACTACTTAGTTGAGCATGCATATGTATGCGGGTGTCAGACCAGATAGATGTCACATGTGTAGGGCTAGCTTAAAGTGGATCTTTCACTTCCTGGGGCACATGCGGTGTAATACACCACTAGAAAGCTGACTTACACGGTCTGTGCCCACGGTGAAGAGCTATTGGTGCCAGTACCGTAGCTCTTCACTGTCTGAAGGGCGTTACTGCCAGTCAGTCAGGAACGCCTTTCCTCACAGCAGTGTCTATAGCACTGTACTGTGAGAGGTGACATTCCTTAACGCCCAGCCATGACACTGAGCGGTGAGGAACGCCCCCCCCCCCCAGTGCTCGTCTATGGATGAATACTATCAGGAGTGGAGGGGGCATTCCTCGCCGTTCTCATAGTAAAGTGCTATAGGCACTGCTGTGAGGAAGGATGTTCCTGACTGACTATCATAAACACCCTTCTGACACTGAAGAGCTATGGTACCGGCACCAATAGCTCTTCACCGGGAGCACAGAACGTGAAAGCCAAATTCAGTGCACTGTTGGCTTTCTAGCGGTGCATTAAACTGCATGTGCCCCAGGAAGTGAAAGGTCCTCTTTAAGCACTAAGCTGGAGGCTTCACCCCTGAGTATAATATCTTCATTATAAACCTTACATTCACAACCATTCATGTGTTTGGTATAGGGCTACAGAGTATTCAATGCAATGTATTCATCTAATTGAACAAAGAAGATCCAAGTAAAATGGTGGCAAAGATCAACTAATCCTTATCAAATAAAATCAAATCAAACAGGCTTTATTGGCACGTCCGAATAGATATTTGGCATTGCCAAAGCTAGTAAAGTGTGTGTGTGTGTGTGGGGGGGGTTGACTTGGGGTATAATAGTCCATGGAGTCTCATCTTCCTCTTAGTTGGTGACTGCTATATGGGGAGGTGGGGTGGGTGGTTTGGGGTATAACAGTCCATGGAGTCTCATCTTCCTCTTGTTTGGTGACCACTATATGGGGGGGTGGGGTGGGGCGGGTGGTTTGAGGTATAACAGTCCATGGAGTCTCATCTTCCTCTTGTTTGGTGACAGCTGGACACATATTGGGCAGCGATCTCCACAGTGGCCTCTTCTTCTCCCAGTAGGATGTAGAGTTTCCTCTTCTCATCTGCAGATATGAAGTCTGGGATGTGGGCAGAGTCTTTGGTAGTAGACGGCCCTCACAGCTGAGTATTTGGTGCAGTGTAGACAGGAAGTGGGTCTCATCTTCTAGGGCCCCCTGGTCACAGTGCTAGCACAGTCTGCTCTCCCGTGGCTTGTACGTCTGCCTGTGTCGCCCTGTCTCCATCTCCAGGTTGTGGGCGCTCAGTCTATACCGGCTCAGGGTCTGTCTGTGTTTGGGGTGGCGTATTCTCTCCAGTTAGGTGGCCATGGTGTAGTCTCTTTGCAATGACTGGTACACGGTGAGTTTCTTGGAGTTATTTATTGCGCTTCTCCATTCCTCGATGTACCGCTCTCTGTCTCTCTCAATGACTCCTTTTATTTGAGCTTTGTTCAGGGCATGTTGGGGGTTTTGGCTTGGCAGATGGCTGTTGTTTGGTTGGGGGGTATCGGGTTTGCTCAGGGCTCTGTGGCTTAGCCATGCTTGGTGGTGGTAAGAGCCAGGGCTGCTGCCCTGTATGTGTATCCTTATGTTTATGGGATGCCAAATGTATGTATAGGAGGAAATCAAGTTAATACATAATAACAGTATGAATACTAGCTCAGCATTGAGAGAATATTACACAAAGGAACTTAAATGGTCTCATTGACTTATAATCAATAGTTTATGCAATCTGTATGTCTATGATTAATCTTCCATGCTAAAATGAAAAAATAGGATACTGAGTTTCAAGTGGTAACTCTTCTGGCTCCCCATCTGCATTTTATTATTTACTATGGTAAGTGGTATTTGAAACAACTTAATAGTCTTATTATTATATTGTTAGTTATGTATTAATATCCTTTGTGACAATTTTCATTTAATACCCTAATAAAATGATCTTGAAAAAAATGTAAAAGAGCATACAATGTAGGTGTTATACACCATATTTTCAGATCCGAGCTAGACAAATCTATTTAGTGCTTCTAATAACAGCGCTCTATTAATATCTTTTGGGTAGGGTGCACATATGTTACAATCCATGTAAATAGTATTATAGTTGTGTGAGCAAAGACACATTTCCTTAAAGGGATTACACAAATATGGCTGCTTTGGATACCAGCCCATTTGATAATGGACTGCTCTGCAATACCACTGACAACCTGTGTGGCGCTGTGTTTTTTTATCACTTTTTTTTTAGAATCTTGAACAACCCCTTTAAAAGGACTAACGTAGTAAAGAGCTGTTTCTATATAATAATAAATTAAAAGTTACATGATATTGATTCAATGCTGGCAATGCTGGAAGAACATGACATGAGGTTTTGTACGCTTATTTTACTAAAATCATGTTATCCTGAGTTTTGTATCTATTATATTGTCTTCATATGAAACAGATTCTTCTGAATGTTCTTTTCAAGAAATACTGGGTGGCAGGAGATATGATTTCTCTATTCCCTGTGTCAGTAAGAACAGGAAGAAATATCAGGTTGCTAAACAGCCAAAGGGACAGATCTGTTTACTTCACTGATTTCATTGATTTGCTGAGATCACTCAGTTGCAGGGTCATGAAGCATAGCCCCTGCCAGACTCTTAACCCTCTGGATGCAGTATGGTTCTAGTATTAACCATTGTAATGTACATAGGAATCTGGGGACATCAACACAAAGGTACAATGAAGAATTTGGGTCTTGTCCATAAAATCAGTTGAGACCTATGACAATATTGAAGGGTTGTGAATCATTGTAGCACTGTAGTTAACTCAGGAGGATAATGTATAGCAAACAAGCATTAAAACTGGTGTAAATGCAGACTTATAGTAATAAATTGTATAGAACACACTAGTGCCTCTAAGCTTGTATGCTAGTCTTAGTGCATGACTCACAAAGGGATATGGAAATATAAAATAACACGTAAGAAGGTGTATTGCGTAATTTATATTTCCATTGAGAAATGTGAATCAAAGTAAAATACAGTATGCTATTTCCTAGCTATGGCTATATCATTAGGTACAGTAGGTCAGTGCTTATAGACAGATATATATACATCAATCAGCCATAGCATTAAAACTACTGACAGGTGGAGTGAATGGAATATGTGTTCAAGGGGTGAAATATATTATGAAGCAAGTGAATAGTCAATTCTATAAGTTGATCTGAAAAATAATGATCTAAAGAAAGTGGTTCAATGGTGGAATAGCAGTGAACGGTAAGAGGGTCATGTGGACCAAGTATCATTATTAAAGAAGTGTGACTGTATATTGTTTTAAACATTAATGCTGGCTATGATATAAAGGTGTAAGAGCGCAGAGCTTGTTGTATATGGGGTTGAGTAGCAACCTGCCAGACTGCAAAAAATATTCAGGAATAGTTTGAGGAACATGACAGCGCAAGGTGTTGATATGGCCTCCAAATTCTCTAGATTTCAATCTGATCAAAAACTTTGCGATATGCTGATGGAATTTTGTTGATCCCTAATATATAACAAATTTCTGACCCTTTAAGGTGTTATCTACTTTTTTAAAATATTCATGTCCTATCCATGAGACAGTGAAAAATCTTAGATTGTTATGAGTTCAACTATTGTGTCCCGTACAGATCAGAAATTTCTCCCATGAGTACATGAGCTTACTTACCAGACATTTATTAGCAGTAAATGGAACACAGGGCATTCACAACCTCCACTCTTAAAAATATGGAGACTGAGTACTGTGGCATGTGTCCCATGGCATGGGCACCGTGTCCCATGATGATCTAAAATTGATATCCAATCTTATGGATAGGGCATCAGTTTAAACCTCTTTCCAACATCTGTCGTATCATTACAGTGGATGGCAGGTTCTTAAAGATGTGGGCTGCTTTGCCAGAGCCACCAAGTCTCCTCTGTAATGTACAGTGAAGACCCGGAGGTATTGCCCGTGATGATTGTCCATTCTGATTATGGGCATTGCATTCTGATATGACCCCCAAATTTGAAAAAACAAACAAATACATACATTTTACATTGCAGGATGAGATCTGTTCTTATGACCAGCCTGCTCAGTTACTGTATGTAGTGACTATAAAAACTACAACTATAATGTTTCCATTATCAAACACTACTTCTGTACTACAAACATAAATGTCATGAATGAAATGGAAATTGAATACAAGATATATTCTGGGTGAGGATCAAATCTTTAAGTTTGTTCTCTTACTAAATTTGTGTGGTTCAGTTAAATCATAACATAATTTTGCATGTAAAACTTTGTAGTGTCTTGAAAATAAGAGATGCAAATAATATATAATTGTACAACAGCCTTCTCATGACCATTGTCCTGTTGTATCAATGTGTGTATATCAGTTATCCTCTTACTAGTGCAGATAATCACATATTCTAACTAGGGTTGAGTGATCAGGATCGGGTAAGATCGGATCCCCATCGGAGATCGAGCAAATTTTACGATCGGGATTGGATGGAAAATGATCAAAAATCGGATTTTAAAAATGATCCTGAAATCTCAAGATCGGCTCAACCCTAGTGTACATACATTACATTACTAGGGTTGAGCGATCGGGATCGGGAAAGATCGGATCCCGATCAGTGTTCGATCTAATTTCATGATCAGGATCGGGATCAGATGGAAAATGATCAAAAATCGTATTTTAAAAACAATCCTAAAATCTCAAGATCGATTCAACACTAATTCTAACATTTCTTAGGAGATCCATATTGTAGTAATGCACTATATATATATATATATATATATATATATATATATATATATATAGTTCCTCTCTTCTATATCTCTGCTCTTTGCTGATGAGGTTTAAAATACCAACAGAGAACTGTCCAACAGAGCAACTATTTGGTTAACTAATATACAAGTGATATTCTTAGACTTGTTCTGGAAATACTGCCTAGAATTTTTAGGCAGTTTCTCTATTTTAGAAAATAACTATTTCTTAATTTCTCCCTGGGAGCATTCCCTATATTCTTGCTGATATTTCATATTTTGTATTCTATGCATTATCTTCCACAGACATGAAAGGAAATGTATTTTCCAATAAAGTGTATGTTGACAACATCATAGTAAATAAAAGGAAGCGTAAACATGATAAATATAAGCTACATCATCTGAAAAATAAAATGAGAAATTGCTCTGACCGAGTTCTGAACTTTTACCCAACCTTATATTTTGCAGTATAAATTCTGCAATTTATTTTTATAATTTATAGGCATGTGTGCTTGGGAGGTACATAAAACTGCTATTGATCATTAGTTATTCTGAAAATACATTTAAGGGAGTTGTTCGTGATTTTTTTTTTATATTCATGGCCTACAAAGGCTATAAAGATCTGATTGCTGGTGGGCTGACAACTGTATGGAGATGCATATGCTCTTTGTACTATATGGTGCACAGAGCCGGAAGCAGTTGGCTCTGTGTCCTGTATAGTGGTCTGTGCAGGTACTGCAGCTCAGCTCCCTTTGACTTCAGTGGGAGCTGAACTGCAGTACCAGCACCCACTATACAGGGTACAGAGCTAATGACTTCTGGCTCCATACACTGTATAGTACACAGAGTGGATGCATATCCAAGCAGCCAAGTATAGGCCATAAATAAAAAAAGAAAATCATGGACAACCCATTTAAAACTTACCACATGTAATACATACTTGGTATATTTCTTTTAGATTCTGACATGATCTTTAGACTTAGTTCACTTTTCTATTTAGATCCATTTTCAGGTCGAGATACAAGGCTAAGGCCCACAAAGGAAAAATGTGATATATTTTCTCTTGTTCCTTCTGCTAGGATCCATTCCCATTATTGGCACCAAAAAATTGGAAGGTATAATTGGATTCATACGTGTGAAATGTTTATCAGAAAGTTACTTATTTGTGTTGTAGTTTTTCATATTCCATTGAGAAAGCAGGATTTTGTGTTAATTCTAAAAAATAAACCAGAAAAGTCAGCCTTTACTAACTGTGACCTCCCACACAACCATTTTTTTATTTATATCAATGTATCTAAAAATGTAAAATTAAATGAATGCTATAAAAATGTCCTATTGTTTTTTTTACCTGCAGCTTCTTTGCATTTACATGCTAACTGACAACCAATGGATAGCCCAATTATACAGTTTTGGTTTTTTATTTGTCTCCTAGTACATAGATTAAAACCATTTGAACAGTTTTTATAGATGACAGTCAGAGCTACTGTTTTCTGATACTGAGCTCTATAGGTTTAAAGAGGATAAAAAATGTGACAAAAAGAGCGGGTTGTGATTTAAGAGACTGTTCGATCTCCACTATTCTGATGCCTTCCTCTAGCTTTTGTTTATGTGGCAGCAGTGGTGACTGTATACCCATGTGACTATTGCAGCCAAACACTAGCCACAGTGATGTATGGCACAAGACCATTGAGGCCAGTGACTGGATACAAGTGCCGCATGAGTATATGAGCAGGTCCAAGCAAGTAAACAAAGACCAGTGGGGAGGCCCCTGGAGTTGGAGCTGGAGTTGTGAGAGATTAAATGGGTTAGTATTGTTATTTTGTTTCTTTATCACAGTCCCTGCTAAATAGTGTATTGAGCTCAATGAATAGACAATGGGGCAGATTTAATACAATTGGTGTATCATACTGCAATCTTAATAAAGGCCCCAAGGTGAAAGGAAAAAGTGATTTATGAAGAGTGTTCATCCTCGTTATAATTCAGCCACACGTCCCAGCACCAGATCTGAAATCTTTGCCAGTAAGGGGCTAGTGTAGACTTCCATTATCACTGATGCCAGAACACTGGAGTAAGTTATAATGCATATCTGCCACACACTGCATACAGACAGTAGAGGATAACTTGGAGTTCTGCAGTCACTCAGCATTAGTAGCATCCAATAGAGCATTGTGGAGAAGTACTAACTATGGATGTGAATAGAGAACTCAATGTGAACCTATTGTTACCTGCAGCAGTCTCTGTGTGTTGTTGTAATATACAGGCTAGTTCTGATCATGCTAACGCTGTCCCCAACATGACACTGGTAGTGCAATGTATTCTTGTCAGAAAGAACCACTTATATACTGGAACTGAAACTTTACTGTTCTTTATTGTAGAATTACCCAATAAGGATCAGCTTACACATCACTACAACACACTGCACTAGAAAATTCAGTCATCCTTGAGTTTCCATGATGCGACTTGCGTCATTCTTATTCCCACAGATGACCCTCACTCCTGCAGTCACAAACTAGGCCTCTAGTTCCTTGAGATACAATAGCTGCTTTCCAGGATGTGGTAGACTGGACAGAACTCCATGTGAAAAAGTGTAAAAGGTCACTGTGAAATAGAAAGACCTTACCTCAGATGCCTCAGTGCTACCCAATCATCATACCACACCCAACACAGGATCATACAATAGGATGTGCCAAAATAAGCCCCCTCCCCTACATAGTTTAATACCTGGGCCTCAGCTACAGTTCTGCTTTACATTTTATTTCATTAACAAACACATAAACTCATGAACACATTAGTGAAACAAGAATAGCATCAAATAAACACCATTATATACAGCTACATAGCGGTAGCTAACAAGTCTTGGACAGGGACAGTGGATATGACCTTTCACCAACCTCAGGATGCCAAACTGGTGAGGTTAATCTTCACCTCTTAATATGTCTATTGTCTCTCTCAGCCCCGGCTCGCTTGTCCCCATCTTCCCTTTGTAGACTTCTATTGTGCCCAGTACCAAGACAGGCAGTTTTAAGAATGAAAGAGTTTAGCAGATAAGGAGCAGGAAAGAAGACAGATAAATGGAGAAAGAAGCATTTTTCTCTGATATTTTACAAAGTTTCTTATATTGGCTTGTACTACTACGATAATGATATATTCAGGACATATTCATGAATCACCTGTATAGCCTATCTGACCAGCCTGCTGTACACAGGAATATATGGAATATTATTCCTACCACCACATCTATACATCAATGAACATTTAATTATCACTAAATCCCGACACAGTAGTATTTTGTATTGTACAAGATACCAGCTTGTTCTATCTGTATCCAACCATATTACAATAGGATTCTGCCAGTCCATGGCATATAGAGATGAGTAGGACAGATCTTGGCACTAGAAGAAGTGATAGCCACAGGTGATATCTGCAAGAGAGCTTTTTGCTCCAGTTGGCAGTGCTACACAATGCAGGACCAGATTATAAGCAGCTGCCAGTTCTGGGCTCTTCATATGTTCTACGGGCGGTAAAAGAGGAGCCAGTGTCACATAGCGGTTAATTGAACCCTTGTGCTCAAAGCGAAATGATCAACTGAGAGGGGCTTATGTCTGAACTGGAAAAGGCTGAATTGGTCTGGGGAGGATGAAGAGTTCATTGTGGCCTATATATGAGAAAATGAAAAGAACACAATAAGTTTCAAGTCTATTATTATTGTTCGGTATATACGGTATGTTGCTGTCTCACTAGTTTGGCTTGTGCTTTGTTGTATAATTGGGGGGATTATAGGTGTTCCTTGTTGGTGCTACATGCCACTTACGTCACATGGCAATACAATTCTTTTAATCCACAAATTTGTGTTTTCTTTACATACATTACATAGATATAGCTCATTTCAAATATTCTTAAAGGGTTAAGCAAATAAAGGTTGTTGTTCAGGAGTGTAACTTGAGGGGGTGGAGAGGGTGCAGTGACACACGGGCCCTAGAGCTTCAGGGGGCCCCTAAAATGTTTCATCCCAATTTCAGAAGATCAGTACTATAAATGTTACATTATAGTTGGGGGGCTGGTAAAAATTTTGTATCAAATCCAGAAATTATAATTACAATTTTATTGGAGCATAATATGGGAGCCATTATATGTAAGAGAGCATGTCAGATAGCTTAAGAGTTCTCCTATGGTTTACCATCTTTTCAACATAAAGGTCTTTGCAATAGGTCTACAGCCATTCCAGCAAGTCTACAGCAGAAAAGACCAACCAATTTTGGGTGTTTTCTGCAGCAGCTTTTAGAGGTACACACTGTCACCACATAAGCAGGGGCGGATCCAGGGCCGGGCGAGCCGGGTAACCGCCCGGGGCCCAGCGCTTAGCGGGGCCCCGCGGCCCGGCCCTAACAAAATGGTCCCGGTCAGCTCGGCATAGTCGGGCAAGTGCCGGGGCCCTCAGAGCCTCTGGGGGCCCCCCGGCACTTGCCTGTCACAATTTCAGCTCATTGGCGTCCGTCCGCCGATGAGTTGAATCGCGATTAAAGCAGGAGCTGTGAGCTCAGCTCCTGCTTTAAAGCTCCGGCCCGGCTTGCGTGTGTAGGCGCAATGACGTCATCACATCACGCTTACACATGCAAGCCGGGCCACAGCTAAGCAGGAGCTGAGGTCACAGCTCCTGCATCGCGTATGTGACTGGAGTGAGAGAGAGGAGCGTCGGGGGAACGATGGAAGGTGAGTGATGGAAGGTGAGTGTAAGTGTTTGTTTTGTATTAAATATTAAGGTGGACCATAATGAAGGGGGCCAATGAAACTGGGGGGCAAATGAAGTGGATGGGGGGAACGGCATGACACTGGGGAAGATTAAGGGGGTGGGGAGAGAACGGCATGAAACTGTGGACAGAGATGGAGGGGGCCCAAAGAAACTGGGGGGCAAATGAAGGGGAGGGGGAACAGCATGACACTGGGGCAGATGAAGGGGGGAGAACAGCATGACACTGGGGCAGATGGAGGGGGGGAGAACAGCATGACACTGGGGCAGATGGAGGGGGGGAGAACAGCATGACACTGTGGCAAATGAAGGGGGGGAGAACGGCATGACACTGAGGCAGATGAAGGGGGGAGAATAGCATGACACTGGGGTGGATGGAGGGGGGAGAACAGCATGACACTGGGGCAGATGAAGGGGCGAGAACGGCATGACACTGGGGCAAATGAAGGGGGAGAGAACGGCATGACACTGGGGCAAATGAAGGGGGAGAGAACGGCATGACACTGGGGCAAATGAAGGGGGGGAGAACAGCATGACACTGGGGCAGATGAAGGGGGGAGAATGGCATGATACTGGGGCAGATGAAGGGGGGGAGAATGGCATGACATTGGGGCAGATGAAGGGGGGGAGAATGGCATGACATTGGGGCAGATGAAGGGGGGAGAACGGCATGACACTGGGGCAGAGACGGGGGGGACATGAAACTGTGGGCAGATAAAGGGGGAGAATGGCATGAAACTGGGGACAGAGATAGAGGGGGGGACATGAAACTAGGGGTAGATGAAGGGTGTATATGAAAATGGGGAGAGATGGAGGGGGTACATATAATTTACGGGTGACTGTAGGAGGATTATACTGTGTGGAATCACATGAAAAATGAATGAGAATGGGCGGAGTCAACATAAAAGTGGGCGGGGCCTAATTTGCTGCGGCACGCTGCGCGTAGGGCCCCGCCAAAGTCAATTGCCCAGGGCCCCGCAAACCCTGGATCCGCCACTGCACATAAGTTGCACCACAAATGGGCCTACTGGGTCTGTGTCACCCAAGGGCCTACTCAAACTTGGTGCTGGTCCTGCTTACATACCGCCACAGGCTTCTGGATAGTTCTGTTTCTTTTGGTCTCCTCGATCTGCTGACATAAAACAGTGGTTAATTCTTCCTACTACTCAGCTGTTCTGGAAGAGCTTGTCTGGCCTGCAATATATACTTATATTTGAGTAAATGGATACATGTATACAAATAATAAATGACTTAGTAACCTCTCTATTGTTAATTGAATGCTGTTGGGAATAGTCTACAGTCTGGTAAAAGGGTTTTTCCCTATTATTATTATTATTATTATTATTATTATTATTATTATCCATTTATTGACACAATGGTTTTGAATCTATAAAGAGAGAGAAATGGAAGTTCAGATATAAATGAAACAGTTTTTCAATTGCTCAAATGGAGAACATTATGAATCTATCATATAATCCATGTAGAAGTAATTACCCTATCCACAGATTTTGTAAAATTTTGTATCAGACATCACTGTTGTGGAATTTGAGTCAAGTCTTAGTTGAGTTACTTCATTATAAAGGTATAGATGTAACAAACATTATTATTATAGCCAGCTCTATGTTCATAGCACGCCATTCTAATGCTAAGTCTATGAAACGTGTGCTACATTTATTACATAGAATAGCACACCACAGTGGTAATAGTAATATTTTCTGCATTGGTATGTTACCATACATGAACTGCTCATTTGGGTTTCACTACATCATCTTTATTAGGACTTTATCTTGAATAGACTCAGGGGCGTAACTACCGTGGTAGCAGCAGTAGCAGCTGCCACAGGGCCCGGGCCATTAGGGGGCCCGGTGACAGCCGCTACCGCTGCGTTTTTGTTTTTTTTAAGTCCGTTACGGGCCCTATTCACTTGCCGATCCTGGCTGGGCCGGTATCGGCAAGTGACACCGCGGGGCCCACAGAGGCTATCATTATACTCGGGGGTCTTTGCAGACCCCCGAGTATAATGATCGGCGGACCGGAGAGGTAAGGTAACATAAAAAACAGTGTTACTTACCTCTCCACGATCCTGCCAGGCCTCCGTCATTCGTGTCTGACGTCTCTGACGTCACATGACCCAGGCCAGCTTCCCGGGTCATGTGACGTCTGACGTCATTAAAGCTGGACTAGAGCGACGGCCAGCAGGAACAGGTAAGCAATAGAGATGAGCGAACACTAAAATGTTCGAGGTTCGAAATTCGATTCGAACAGCCGCTCAATGTTCGTGTGTTCGAATGGGTTTCGAACCCCATTATAGTCTATGGGGAACAGATACTCGTTAAGGGGGAAACCCAAATCCGTGTCTGGAGGGTCACCAAGTCCACTATGACACCCCAGGAAATGATGCCAACACCTCTGGAATGACACTGGGACAGCAGGGGAAGCATGTCTGGGGGCATCTAACACACCAAAGACCCTCTATTACCCCAACATCACAGCCTAACAACTACACACTTTACACACTCAATACCACCTCTCTGACAGTAGGAAAACACCTTGAAACATGTGTATTTGGCACTTGCAGTGAGGAGAGCTTGTCACCAGCAGTGAATTTGGCCCTTGTAGTAAGTTGAGGTTGGCACCAACATTTGTTTTGAAAATCAGGGTGGATTGAGCCTCTAACCAGCAGAGTTTGGGCAAATTCATGGTGGAGGGAGCCTCTAAACACCCCAGTTTGGGCAAATTCATGGTGGAGGGAGCCTCTAAAAACCCCAGTTTGGACCAATTCATGGTGGAGGGAGCCTCTAACCAGCCCAGTTTGGGCAAATTCATGGTGGAGGGAGCCTCTAAAAAACCCAGTTTGGACCAATTCATGGTGGAGGGAGCCTCTAACCAGCCCAGTTTGGGCAAATTCATGGTGGAGGGAGCCTCTAAACAGCCCAGTTTGGGCAAATTCATGGTGGAGGGAGCCTCTAACCAGCCCAGTTTGGGCAAATTCATGGTGGAGGGAGCCTCTAAAAAACCCAGTTTGGACCAATTCATGGTGGAGGGAGCCTCTAACCAGCCCAGTTTGGGCAAATTCATGGTGGAGGGAGCCTCTAAACAGCCCAGTTTGGACCAATTCATGGTGGAGGGAGCCTCTAAAAAACCCAGTTTGGACCAATTCATGGTGGAGGGAGCCTCTAAACAGCCCAGTTTGGGCAAATTCATGGTGGAGGGAGCCTCTAACCAGCCCAGTTTGGACCAATTAATGGTGGAGGGAGCCTCTAAACAGCCAAGTTTTGGGAAATTCATGGTGGAGGGAGCCCCTAAAAACCCCAGTTTGGACCAATTCATGGTGGAGGGAGCCTCTAAACAGCCCAGTTTGGGCAAATTCATGGTGGAGGGAGCCTCTAAAAAACCCAGTTTGGACCAATTCATGGTGGAGGGAGCCTCTAACCAGCCCAGTTTGGACCAATTAATGGTGGAGGGAGCCTCTAAACAGCCAAGTTTGGACCAATTCATGGTGGAGGGAGCCTCTAAAAACCCCAGTTTGGACCAATTCATGGTGGAGGGAGCCTCTAACCAGCCCAGTTTGGGCAAATTCATGGTGGAGGGAGCCTCTAAAAACCCCAGTTTGGGCAAATTCATGGTGGAGGGAGCCTCTAACCAGCCCAGTTTGGACCAATTAATTGTGGAGGGAGCCTCTAAACAGCCAAGTTTTGGGAAATTCATGGTGGAGGGAGCCTCTAACCAGCCCAGTTTGGACCAATTAATGGTGGAGGGAGCCTCTAAACAGCCAAGTTTTGGGAAATTCATGGTGGAGGGAGCCCCTAAAAACCCCAGTTTGGACCAATTCATGGTGGAGGGAGCCTCTAAACAGCCCAGTTTGGGCAAATTCATGGTGGAGGGAGCCTCTAACCAGCCCAGTTTGGACCAATTAATGGTGGAGGGAGCCCCTAAAAACCCCAGTTTGGACCAATTCATGGTGGAGGGAGCCTCTAAACAGCCCAGTTTGGGCAAATTCATGGTGGAGGGAGCCTCTAACCAGCCCAGTTTGGACCAATTAATGGTGGAGGGAGCCTCTAAACAGCCAAGTTTTGGGAAATTCATGGTGGAGGGAGCCTCTAACCAGCCCAGTTTGGACCAATTCATGGTGGAGGGAGCCTCTAACCAGCCCAGTTTGGGCAAATTCATGGTGGAGGGAGCCTCTAAAAAACCCAGTTTGGACCAATTCATGGTGGAGGGAGCCTCTAACCAGCCCAGTTTGGGCAAATTCATGGTGGAGGGAGCCTCTAAACAGCCCAGTTTGGGCAAATTCATGGTGGAGGGAGCCTCTAAACAGCCCAGTTTGGACCAATTAATGGTGGAGGGAGCCTCTAAACAGCCAAGTTTTGGGAAATTCATGGTGGAGGGAGCCTCTAAACAGCCCAGTTTGGGCAAATTCATAGTGGAGGGAGCCTCTAACCAGCCCAGTTTGGACCAATTAATGGTGGAGGGAGCCTCTAAACAGCCAAGTTTTGGGAAATTCATGGTGGAGGGAGCCTCTAACCAGCCCAGTTTGGACCAATTCATGGTGGAGGGAGACTCTAACCAGCCCAGTTTGGGCAAATTCATGGTGGAGGGAGCCTCTAAAAAACCCAGTTTGGACCAATTCATGGTGGAGGGAGCCTCTAACCAGCCCAGTTTGGGCAAATTCATGGTGGAGGGAGCCTCTAAACAGCCCAGTTTGGGCAAATTCATGGTGGAGGGAGCCTCTAAACAGCCCAGTTTGGACCAATTAATGGTGGAGGGAGCCTCTAAACAGCCAAGTTTTGGGAAATTCATGGTGGAGGGAGCCTCTAAACAGCCCAGTTTGGGCAAATTCATAGTGGAGGGAGCCTCTAACCAGCCCAGTTTGGACCAATTAATGGTGGAGGGAGCCTCTAAACAGCCAAGTTTTGGGAAATTCATGGTGGAGGGAGCCTCTAACCAGCCCAGTTTGGACCAATTCATGGTGGAGGGAGCCTCTAAAAAACCCAGTTTGGACCAATTCATGGTGGAGGGAGCCTCTAAACAGCCCAGTTTGGGCAAATTCATGGTGGAGGGAGCCTCTAACCAGCCCAGTTTGGACCAATTAATGGTGGAGGGAGCCTCTAAACAGCCAAGTTTTGGGAAATTCATGGTGGAGGGAGCCCCTAAAAACCCCAGTTTGGACCAATTCATGGTGGAGGGAGCCTCTAAACAGCCCAGTTTGGGCAAATTCATGGTGGAGGGAGCCTCTAATCAGCCAAGTTTTGGGAAATTCATGGTGGAGGGAGCCCCTAAAAACCCCAGTTTGGACCAGTTCATGGTGGAGGGAGCCTCTAAACAGCCCAGTTTGGGCAAATTCATGGAGGAGGGAGCCTCTAAACAGCCAAGTTTTGGGAAATTCATGGTGGAGGGAGCCCCTAAAAACCCCAGTTTGGACCAATTCATGGTGGAGGGAGCCTCTAAACAGCCCAGTTTGGGCAAATTCATGGTGGAGGGAGCCTCTAAAAAACCCAGTTTGGACCAATTCATGGTGGAGGGAGCCTCTAACCAGCCCAGTTTGGACCAATTAATGGTGGAGGGAGCCTCTAAACAGCCAAGTTTGGACCAATTCATGGTGGAGGGAGCCTCTAAAAACCCCAGTTTGGACCAATTCATGGTGGAGGGAGCCTCTAACCAGCCCAGTTTGGGCAAATTCATGGTGGAGGGAGCCTCTAAACAGCCCAGTTTGGGCAAATTCATGGTGGAGGGAGCCTCTAACCAGCCCAGTTTGGACCAATTAATGGTGGAGGGAGCCTCTAAACAGCCAAGTTTTGGGAAATTCATGGTGGAGGGAGCCTCTAACCAGCCCAGTTTGGACCAATTAATGGTGGAGGGAGCCTCTAAACAGCCAAGTTTTGGGAAATTCATGGTGGAGGGAGCCCCTAAAAACCCCAGTTTGGACCAATTCATGGTGGAGGGAGCCTCTAAACAGCCCAGTTTGGGCAAATTCATGGTGGAGGGAGCCTCTAACCAGCCCAGTTTGGACCAATTAATGGTGGAGGGAGCCCCTAAAAACCCCAGTTTGGACCAATTCATGGTGGAGGGAGCCTCTAAACAGCCCAGTTTGGGCAAATTCATGGTGGAGGGAGCCTCTAACCAGCCCAGTTTGGACCAATTAATGGTGGAGGGAGCCTCTAAACAGCCAAGTTTTGGGAAATTCATGGTGGAGGGAGCCTCTAACCAGCCCAGTTTGGACCAATTCATGGTGGAGGGAGCCTCTAACCAGCCCAGTTTGGGCAAATTCATGGTGGAGGGAGCCTCTAAAAAACCCAGTTTGGACCAATTCATGGTGGAGGGAGCCTCTAACCAGCCCAGTTTGGGCAAATTCATGGTGGAGGGAGCCTCTAAACAGCCCAGTTTGGGCAAATTCATGGTGGAGGGAGCCTCTAAACAGCCCAGTTTGGACCAATTAATGGTGGAGGGAGCCTCTAAACAGCCAAGTTTTGGGAAATTCATGGTGGAGGGAGCCTCTAAACAGCCCAGTTTGGGCAAATTCATAGTGGAGGGAGCCTCTAACCAGCCCAGTTTGGACCAATTAATGGTGGAGGGAGCCTCTAAACAGCCAAGTTTTGGGAAATTCATGGTGGAGGGAGCCTCTAACCAGCCCAGTTTGGACCAATTCATGGTGGAGGGAGCCTCTAACCAGCCCAGTTTGGGCAAATTCATGGTGGAGGGAGCCTCTAACCAGCCCAGTTTGGACCAATTCATGGTGGAGGGAGCCTCTAAACAGCCAAGTTTTGGGAAATTCATGGTGGAGGGAGCCCCTAAAAACCCCAGTTTGGACCAATTCATGGTGGAGGGAGCCTCTAAACAGCCCAGTTTGGGCAAATTCATGGTGGAGGGAGCCTCTAAACAGCCAAGTTTTGGGAAATTCATGGTGGAGGGAGCCCCTAAAAACCCCAGTTTGGACCAGTTCATGGTGGAGGGAGCCTCTAAACAGCCCAGTTTGGGCAAATTCATGGTGGAGGGAGCCTCTAACCAGCCCAGTTTGGACCAATTAATGGTGGAGGGAGCCTCTAAACAGCCAAGTTTTGGGAAATTCATGGTGGAGGGAGCCCCTAAAAACCCCAGTTTGGACCAATTCATGGTGGAGGGAGCCTCTAAACAGCCCAGTTTGGGCAAATTCATGGTGGAGGGAGCCTCTAACCAGCCCAGTTTGGACCAATTAATGGTGGAGGGAGCCTCTAAACAGCCAAGTTTTGGGAAATTCATGGTGGAGGGAGCCTCTAACCAGCCCAGTTTGGACCAATTCATGGTGGAGGGAGCCTCTAACCAGCCCAGTTTGGGCAAATTCATGGTGGAGGGAGCCTCTAAAAAACCCAGTTTGGACCAATTCATGGTGGAGGGAGCCTCTAACCAGCCCAGTTTGGGCAAATTCATGGTGGAGGGAGCCTCTAAAAATCCCAGTTTGGACCAATTCATGGTGGAGGGAGCCTCTAACCAGCCCAGTTTGGGCAAATTCATGGTGGAGGGAGCCTCTAAAAAACCCAGTTTGGACCAATTCATGGTGGAGGGAGCCTCTAACCAGCCCAGTTTGGACCAATTAATGGTGGAGGGAGCCTCTAAACAGCCAAGTTTGGACCAATTCATGGTGGAGGGAGCCTCTAAAAAACCCAGTTTGGACCAATTCATGGTGGAGGGAGCCTCTAACCAGCCCAGTTTGGACCAATTAATGGTGGAGGGAGCCGCTAAACAGCCCAGTTTGGACCAATTCATGGTGGAGGGAGCCTCTAACCAGCAGAGTTGGTGGAAATCAGGGTGGAGGGAGCCTCTAACCAGCAGAGTTGGGGGAAATCAGGGTGGAGGGAGCCTAGTATTAGCAGAATTGTGCAACGCTTATGGTGGATGAGTATGAGGATGCGGAGGAATTGGAGAGGTTGAGTACAGACATGGAGTTTCATGTTGGGGTGCTTTACACAGGTGGGCACAAAAATGACGGCTCTACCCAGTGGTGGTTCATTTTTATCAAAGTGAGCCGGTCGGCACTCTCAGCTGACAGACGGGTGCGCTTGTCAGTGATGATGCCACCGGCTGCACTGAACACCCTCTCAGATAGGACGCTGGCGGCAGGACAGGACAGCACCTCCAAGGCATATAGGGCAAGTTCAAGCCACAGGTCCAACTTCGACACCCAATACGTGTAGGGCGCAGAGGGGTCGGAGAGGACAGGGCTGTGGTCGGAAAGGTATTCCCGCAACATGCGCCTATACTTCTCACGCCTGGTGACACTAGGACCCTCCGTGGCTGCACTTTGGCGAGGGGGTGCCATCAAGGTGTCCCAGACCTTAGACAGTGTGCCCCTCGTTTGTGTGGACCGGTGAGAACTTGGTTGCCTACTGGAGGAACTGCCCTCCCTGCCGCCAACGTCACATGCTGGAAACATCTCCATCATATTCTGCACCAATTGCCTGTGGCAAGCATTGATGCGATTGGCCCTCCCCTCTACCGGAATAAAAGACGAGATGTTGTTTTTATACCGGGGGTCAAGGATAGCAAAGATCCAGTACTGGTTGTCCTCCATGATTTTGACAATACGCTTGTCGGTTGTAAAGCACCCCAACATGAACTCAGCCATGTCTGCCACAGTGTTAGTTGGCATGACTCCTCTGGCCCCACCGGAAAGTTCAATCTCCATTTCCTCCTCATCCTCCATGTCTACCCATCCGCGCTGCAACAATGGGACGATTCGAAGTTGCCCGGAAGCCTCCTGTATCACCATCACATCATCGGACAACTCTTCTTCCTCCTCCTCCTCCTCCTCCTCCTCCTCCATTAAACGCAGTGAAGCGGACAGATGTGTGGACCTACTCTCCAGCTGTGACGGATCGGATGCTATCCCTAACTCCTCTGTGTGATCTGAGTTATCCCTGATGTCAATCAGGGATTCTCTCAGAACACACAAGAGCGGGATTGTAAGGCTCACCATCGCATCCTCAGAGCTCACCCTCCTTGTGGACTCCTCAAAGACCCGTAGGATGTCACAAAGGTCTCTCATCCATGGCCACTCATGGATGTGAAACTGAGGCAGCTGACTTTGTGGCACCCTAGGGTTTTGTAGCTGGTATTCCATCAAAGGTCTCTGCTGCTCAACCACTCTATTCAACATCTGAAACGTTGAGTTCCAGCGTGTGGGGACGTCGCACAAAAGCCGGTGTTGTGGCACATGCAGGCGTTGCTGGAGAGATTTTAAGCTAGCAGCGGCTACTGTCGACTTGCGAAAGTGGGCGCACATGCGCCGCACTTTCACCAGTAGCTCTGGAACATTGGGGTAGCTCTTTAGGAAACGTTGCACCACTAGGTTGAAGACGTGGGCCAGGCATGGAACATGTTGGAGTCCGGCAAGCTCCAGAGCTGCTACCAGGTTCCGGCCGTTATCACAAACGACCATGCCTGGGCCCAGGTGCAGCGGCTCAAACCATATTGCCGTCTCATCGAGGAGGGCATCCCTCACCTCGGAGGCAGTGTGCTGTCTGTCCCCCAAGCTGATCAGCTTCAGCACAGCCTGCTGACGTCTACCAACGCCAGTGCTGCAACGTTTCCAACTCGTAGCTGGGGTCAATCTAACAGCGGAGGAGGAGGCGGTGGCGGAGGAGGAGGCGGTGGCGGAGGAGGAGGCGGTAGAGGAGGAGGAGGAGGGGGGTGTTCTTCTCGTGTCCCTGCCAGGAATGTTAGGCGGGGAGACGAGGTACACCGGGCCAGTTTGGGAAGCAGTCCCAGCCTCAACTACATTCACCCAGTGTGCCGTCAGTGAAATGTAGCGTCCCTGTCCGCATGCACTTGTCCACGCGTCGGTGGTCAAGTGGACCTTTGTGCAAAGCGCGGAACTAAGGGCCCGCCTGATGTTGAGTGACACGTGCTGGTGCAAGGCGGGGACGGCACACCGGGAGAAGTAGTGACGGCTAGGGACGGCATAGCGAGGTGCCGCAGTTGCCATCAGGTCCAGGAAGGCGGGAGTTTCAACAAGCCGGAATGCCAACATCTCCTGGGCCAGCAGTTTAGCGATGTTGGCGTTCAAGGCTTGCGCGTGTGGGTGGTTAGCAGTGTATTTCTGCCGCCGCTCCAATGTCTGAGAGATGGTGGGTTGTTGTAAAGAAGCGCCTGATGGTGCCTTTGATGGTGCAGGAGAAGGAGATAAGACAGGAACAGGGGAGGATGAGGGAGAAGTCAACAAAGTGGCGGAGGCAGATGAAGTGGTGTCCTGGCTCGTCCTCTGGAGTGCATCGCCAGCACAGTCAGCAGTGGCAGTGGCAGAGGCAGAGGCAGTGGCAGAGGCAGTGGCAGTGGCGTGAACGGCAGGCGGCCTTTGTCCTGCCGTTGCTGCCTGCCACTGATTCCAGTGCTTGGATTCCAAATGACGGCGCATTGAAGTGGTGGACAGGTTGCTCTTCTCAGAGCCCCTAATCAATTTCGAGAGGCAAATTGTGCAGACAACACTATATCTGTCATCGGCGCATTCCTTGAAAAAACTCCACACCTTCGAGAAACGTGCCCTCGAGGTGGGAGTTTTTCGGGGCTGGGTACGAACTGGAACATCTTGAGAGATTCCGGGTGTGGCCTGGCTTCGCCTAAGCTGCTGACCTCTGCCTCTGCCTCTAGCTACCCTTTTTGGTGCTGCACCTGCCTCAACATCCACACTACTTTCCCCGCTTGACATCCCCCCTGTCCAGGTCGGGTCAGTATCCTCATCATCCACCACTTCCTCTTCCAACTCCTGTCTCATCTCCTCCTCCCGCACAATGCGCCGGTCAACTGGATGCCCTGATGGCAACTGCGTCACATCATCGTCGATGAGGGTGGGTTGCTGGTCATCCACCACCAAATCGAACGGAGAAGGAGGAGACTCTAGTGTTTGAGCATCTGGACACAGATGCTCCTCTGTTAGGTTCGTGGAATCGTGACGTGGAGAGGCAGGTTGAGGGACAATGAAAGGAGCGGAGAACAGCTCTGGGGAGCAGGGACAGTTTGGGTTATTGTTCTGTAAAGCTTCGGAATTTTGGGAGGAAGGAAGACAAGACTGTTGGGTAATAGGAGGAGAGGAGGCAGAGTCTGACTGGCTGCTGGACAATGTGCTGTAAGCGTTCTCTGACAGCCATTGCAAGACCTGTTCCTGGTTCTCGGGCCTACTAAGGTTTGTACCCTGCAGTTTAGTTAATGTGGCAAGCAACCCTGGCACTGTGGAGTGGCGCAATGCTTGCTGCCCCACAGGAGTAGGCACGGGACGCCCTGTGGCTTCACTGCTACCTTGCTCCCCAGAACCATTCCCCCGACCTCGCCCACGGCCTCGTCCACGTCCCTTTCCGGGAGCCTTGCGCATTTTGAATTCCTAGTTAGAAATTGGCACTGTATACCAGTAGTAAAAATTGTGGGTGCACGTAACCCCAATATATTCTTTGAATTACCAGTCAGAAACTGGCACTATATGGCAGTAGCAAGAAATGAGGGTATTTGTATTCCCAATATATTCTTTGAATTCCCAGTCAGACAATGGCACTGTATACCAGTAGTAAAAATTGTGGGTGCACGTAACCCCAATATATTCTTTGAATTACCAGTCAGAAACTGGCACTATATGGCAGTAGCAAGAAATGAGGGTATTTGTATTCCCAATATATTCTTTGAATTCCCAGTCAGACAATGGCACTGTATACCAGTAGTAAAAATTGTGGGTGCACGTAACCCCAATATATTCTTTGAATTACCAGTCAGAAACTGGCACTATATGGCAGTAGCAAGAAATGAGGGTATTTGTATTCCCAATATATTCTTTGAATTCCCAGTCAGACAATGGCACTGTATACCAGTAGTAAAAATTGTGGGTGCACGTAACCCCAATATATTCTTTGAATTACCAGTCAGAAACTGGCACTATATGGCAGTAGCAAGAAATGAGGGTATTTGTATTCCCAATATATTCTTTGAATTCCCAGTCAGACAATGGCACTGTATACCAGTAGTAAAAATTGTGGGTGCACGTAACCCCAATATATTCTTTGAATTACCAGTCAGAAACTGGCACTATATGGCAGTAGCAAGAAATGAGGGTATTTGTATTCCCAATATATACTTTGAATTCCCAGTCAGACAATGGCACTGTATACCAGTAGTAAAAATTGTGGGTGCACGTAACCCCAATATATTCTTTGAATTCCCAGTCAGACAATGGCACTATATACCAGTAGCAAGAAATGAGGGTATTTATAACCCCAATATATTCTTTGAATTACCAGTCAGAAACTGGCACTATATGGCAGTAGCAAAAATAGTGGGTGTATATAGCCCCAATTCTATTGCTAGGGGACTTGCAGGGTATTTCTGGGGTGAAGGTGGGGGGGCACACCGTTGGAACGGGTATCGGGGGTATATATCGGGTATACGGGAATACACTGACAGTGTATTCCATTCAGGATCCGCGGAAAGCTGGGTTGCGGCGATTGAGCCCGTCAGTGCGACGTTACACTGACAAGCTTCTCCCTGGAATTTAGCTCTTACAAGAGCTGTTGTGGTTATCTTCTCCTTCCTATCCTAGCCTGTCCCTGCCTACCCAGAATCTAAGCCCTAGCTAGCTGGACGGAAACCTCCGTCCTCGGTGAATTGCAAGCTCAGAATGACGCGAACCTGGGCGGCGCTGTTCTTTTAAATTAGAGGTCACATGTTTTCGGCAGCCAATGGGTTTTGCCTACTTTTTTCAAAGTCACCGGTGTCGTAGTTCCTGTCCCACCTACCCTGCGCTGTTATTGGAGCAAAAAAGGCGCCAGGGAAGGTGGGAGGGGAATCGAGTAATGGCGCACTTTACCACGCGGTGTTCGATTCGATTCGAACATGCCGAACAGCCTAATATCCGATCGAACATGAGTTCGATAGAACACTGTTCGCTCATCTCTAGTAAGCAACTGTCTCTGTTCTTTTAATGGTTTTAATCCCCCGGGTCTCCGATTATTATACTCTGGGGTCTTTTCAGACCCCAGAGTATAATCAATGTTTATAGGTGTCCACAGTGGGACATATGGGAACACTATTGGGGATAATACTGTGTGTAGGGGACACTATGGGGGATAATACTGTGTGCATTGGACACTATAGGGGTTAATACTGTGTGTGCATTGGACACTATAGGGGTTAATAATACTGTGTGCATTGGACACTATAGGGGTTAATACTGTGTGCAGGGGCCACTAATGGACATAATACTG
This sequence comes from Leptodactylus fuscus, assembly GCF_031893055.1. Lineage (NCBI taxonomy): Eukaryota > Metazoa > Chordata > Amphibia > Anura > Leptodactylidae > Leptodactylus > Leptodactylus fuscus. The sequence continues at coordinate 197,250,358 of NC_134266.1, read as the reverse complement.
TGTGCAGGGGCCACTATAGGGGTTAATACAGTGTGCATTGGACACTATAGGGGTTAATACTGTGTGCAGGGGACACTATTGGGGATAATACTGTGTGCAGGGGCCACTAATGGACATAATACTGTGTGCAGGGCTTACTAAGGGACATAATAGAGTGCGGAGGAGGGGGTCAGTCGAGGTCTTCGGCATCGGTTTTGGGGAGGGGGGGCCCCATGTCAAAAGTTCGCCACGGGGCCCCGCCATTCCTAGTTACGCCACTGAACAGACTAATAATAATACATTTTAATTATTTAGCGCCAAGATATTCCGCAGCACTGTACAATTTTTAGGGATCAAGTACAGACAAGAAAGATTCATTACAAAGAAATAGTCAATTTACACAATGGGACTGAGGCTAACATTCTGTTTTACCTTAATTGTTGAAATGCAGACTGACCTATGTGTTTTACTGTACCTGGAATATATATCCTGCTGTATAACCCATTTATGCCTCCGCTTACAGATTATTATTTATTTATTATGTATTATGCTTTCTTATATAGCGCCATCATATTCCGCAATGCTTTACAGATATTGTCAGTCACTGTCCCATTTAGGGCTCACAATCTACATTCCCTATCAGTATGTCTTTGGTGTACAGATAAAGATTTTCCAGTACATGTTCATGCAGGGAAGTTTGGCGTAAGACCAACCTTCCAGACTTGAGGAAGAGTGCGAATCAATAAACTGCAAGTTATACTGAATGTTCTTAAAAGCAGAACAGCACATACAAAATAAGTTAAAATACTACATGACTATATATATAATGTCATGTTGTTTAAAGATCAGATACCAATCCATGTCACAAATATGAAATGGGACATGTACATGGAGGGCAATACCAATGTGTGGCACTACTGTACTTAGTATAGCGCAAAGTGTATAATGCTAATCCATACAAGTGAATTTTTTAAGACAATAATTGTTAATGGCTACAATTTCTTCTGTTTATTTACTTCATTAGAAACAGAAGTGTCCAATCAATCCAATGAATCCTCGTGTCCTATTGTCACCATTAGCCAGATGTCATTCTCAATTAGGATCAACAACAATGACATCTGCTGTCTGGTTGGGCTGAAAACATTAAATAATGTTGTAACTGCAACTCAACAGAATCATCCAACTCTGTGTTCCTATTAAGTAAAGCTAAAAAAATGCGGAGAACATTATATTCAATGAACCTTGAAATAAAAGTGAACAAATTGCTAGAACATAGCGAGTTGTCAGAATGACTGTACTTTTGTTACTTTTTAGGGTTTGCAGTGATAAGAGCAAGTCTCCAAGGAGTTGAATGTACGAGTGATCAGAAATCAGGCCAGTCAAGCTGAAGACGATGTGTACACTAACCTGTTCACACTGAATAGTCCCCATAAATAATTTACAGCTATGACTGCTAGCTATTATTACCAAAATACCGGACTGCATTTTGACACATGCATCTAGCTTGTAAGTCAATACAAACATTCACCTAGCGCGTGTCGACCACACTTAAAGGCATCCATCCGTGGCCGTTTTACAACAATGTAATTTACTACTCGGAATTTAAATTGACAAAGTCTTTCTTAAACAATGCTCATTTTTTTTTCCACTACGTGCATAATATTGATCCTTAATAGCCTTGACTGTATTTGTTTTCTCGGCTTTGTGTTTTTAAAGACCTTTGATGTTTTATTAAACACCCTTATTCTACTGCAGCCAAGTGTTATGTACAGTTGTTTGGAGACACAATGAATCTCCGGCAAGATTTTGAGGGTTTAAAAAGAATGTGCTTGACATTTTCCTTCATTTTGTTTTTCCTTTGAGCTGTGCTAGAGTCACCAGAAAGTACTTCATTATTGCTTGATTTGACCTGAAAGGCTGTCAGGTAAGAGTGAAAGTAAGGAAAATATACCTTTTTTTGCAGGTCAGCCGTCTCGAGCGATTATTTATACTGCATATAAAGTATATGTGTTCTAGACAAGACAGTTGTTTTTATTAGTGATAAAAGCGCATATCGACCTCATATTTCTATTACACTTCCATGCTATTGGAGATCACTGGATTTTTGAACGTCTAAGATTTTCGTTTAGCTTTCTACTTCTGATGAAGGATTAGTTAATGGCGGAAATGGAAAAACAAATGGGGGCTATTTTATAAAACATTTTATCAACTAAATATTCCTGTCAACAGGACTGTCCAAGACTCCATTTGTATTGGATACTGATGGTAAGGCATTGGTTGCCACCATGATCCTGCCACATAAAATATATCTCTATTCTAAATGGTGTAAGGTAGGTCCTTAAGCTTCAAGTTACACCCCTGAAAATTCTTTTTTAATACAAAGCAATTTGTCAGACTAGGTTGTCAGAGACGTAATTTAGCTCATGACTACACTGGACTCATGAGCCTTCTGCAAATTTTAATGTCAGGTGCTTAAACTTTTTAAAACATATTTGACATAGGTCAGGTGTACATAATAGTAGTTTGTATTGTGATATATAGTGACCGATCCTCTTTAAAAATATGCTCAAGATTTCCTGCATAGCTAAACTGATCAATTTATAATTGTTTTCTTCCTTACTCCTTAATTCCGTATGGGACATTTGCATTGTAAGCAAGCACAAAAGTTGCAGGGTCTAAATGTAACAACCTACACATGGCAGATAGTAATACACACAGAAATGGGAAAGAAAGAGAAATATGTTTTTGAATAGTATGGTATGTTATGTTCTTTGACCAAGGGAACAAATATAGCTGCCTATAGCGAAATAGAGCAGAGGAGGAGATCCTGCTCCTTTTACTCCATCTCACACAAAGGAAGAGAAGCAGCAGTATGGAAGACAATATAGAGAAGTACTGAACGATGTAGCTGCAGACTCTTTAGGCTTTTGGAGAATACAGGGTCATTGAGCAATTTTGAAAGTAGGACAGAGGAGAGAGGGCATACGATAAAAGTAAAGTGAAAAAGGCATTTTTTGTAATAACATATACAAAGTTACTTTATTTGCCTTGTACAGTACTATTAATGAATGCAAAGATTAATGAACACACAGTGTGTATTTAGGTGCAATGTATAAAGATTCCAGTATGCAATAAGCTCCTAACCGCCCTCTACTGGTATCTGAAGGTAGCCAGAATTGTATTTAGGAGTTATTCTGGGTGATTCTGACTTCTGTATAACAAAAGAGTACAGATCATTATTTTGAAATTATATATAACCATATAAGCCAGCCAATATGTAATTATTGTTCCAGCCGATAAATGCAACCTGGAGTAAGATAAGACCTTTACGTATAATACTTAAGGGCAAAGAGATGTCAGTGTATTGAGTGACTGCCAGGGATTTCTAATGAGAAAAGGATAGACTTTGAGTTTACTGTTACCATGTAAAATAGACAATAAACCTATGAAGCTGGCTTTATTCCAAACGTAATTGCTTCAAGTATTGGATCATAGAGCAAGCCATGGTCACGCTGAGACATTTGTGATGGATGGTCATTGACGCAGCATGAATAATTATCAATCAAAGAAAGAAGAGGCTCTGATAGCTGGAAGGGACATGGCTTGGATCAGCAAAGCAGACAGTGGATTAGTACACATTAAATGACCTGACTTTTTAATCCACCTAAGCTATTTCCCTTTTTAGAATTTGGCTAATTATAAAATTCCTTCTCGAGTCAATTACTTTGCCAGAAACAATGAAATTGGTTAGAAATATTGCAGCATATTTATAGCTTTCAATATGTTCTCTTGGTCTAAATTCAGCATTAGACATTGTGAAGAAGAGAAATACTATACAAGCAGATATGATCAATGTGAGGGTCCAGCCTCAATATCTCTTGTCATCTTTTCCCAGTCCTTTTAACTGTACATGTCACACTCCAAATCTTCAGGCACGGGATGATCTAACAAGCGTGATTGACAAATTTCATACATATGACATGCTTGCTAACGGGAAGGGAAATACTTGATGATCTCCGGTGCTCACATATCACTGATTTGACATAGTCTTCCTTAAAATAAAACCCGATTTGACACAAACTCCATCAAAGTGTTTCCCAGTTAAAAACATGGTCGGCATAAAGCTGAGGATGTAATCGAAATATACTAAAGTGCTCCCCCGTATTTATCTACAGCAAACAACTGAATCTTGTACTTCTTAAATTGATATTGTCCTGAGGTGATCCTTAGTAACTACACACCATGTCTAACCATGACAGTGGAACAGATACTACATGGTTATAGAGACTGGATTTATTGGGCTACATGTGGAATAATGTATAGTTCTTGGAGCTTTATTCCTATGGTCGTATTTATTCTCTATGGATGTTTTTCAATCGCGTAACTGCCGGGATAGCAGCGATAGCGGCTGCCACAGGGCCCTGGACATTAGTGGGCCTGGCGGGCCCCTGATGTTTTTTTTTTTTTAATAGGCCGTTGCCTGCTGGTGTAACTCCAGCAGGTAAGGGGCCCTATGTACTTACCGATCCTGACTCCTGCCCACGGCCGCCGGCGCTTCTCCTTCTGCGGAGGCACTGTGATCAGGAGATGGGATAGGTAAGTAAGGCCGCGGGCCCGCAAACCCCACAAACACCGCTATTATTATACTCAGAGGGACTCTTCAGTCCCCCGAGAATAATGATTGGAGGTCTAGGAGAGGTGAGGTAACAAAATAAGCACTGTTACTTACTTCTCCTGTGCTCCGGAAGGCTTTGGGCCTATTTGGTGACATCCCGGGCCGGGCCTGCATCATTATTCATCGCGACGCAACGCCGACTCACGTGACATCTGGTCCATCATTGAAGATTTAACAAAAGTAAAATCCAGCATCGACCAGGGGTGATCCACATCAATTCAAAGGTAAGTAGAAAATATAACTTTTATTGTCATCCAAGTAAAAAGTTACATTGTAACTGAAAAGAGTTGGTTACTGCACAAGATGGGCTGCAGGAAAGAAAGACTCTTTTCCAAAAGCAATGCAGAGAAGGAATGTTTGTCCAGGGAACTGACTGTAAGTATTCTCCTAATGTAGAGATTTCAAGAGTGAGTGGATTGGTGGAACGTGGAACTTGACGCTACCCTCCCCTACCCGAGTGTTAGGAACCCACTTGTGTGGGAAAGTTATTATTAGTAACTCAAGTGTTTGCAAGTCATACTTGAGATTTTACAGTTATTTTGTAAGTTGGGACATGAAGACATTGTTCTCCTCTGTTCTAAGGACTTGGAGTGAAATTGAAATTGCCCCGCAAGGCCCAGGCTTTCTTTTAATTGCTGCAACAGTTTTTGGGATGTGTACATTATATTTCATAGATATGAGAGGTTTGGATCCATTGAAGTTAAGAATGGAACTGTTATCCATAGAGGTGCAGGGTGAACCTCCTCAAGATGCCTGTTGCCCCCCTTCCCCCCCCCCCCCATGACAACTAACCCTTCCAAGTTCCATAAGGGAACGCCAGGAACAAGCTGAGTAGATGGAAGTCAGTTTGATGCAGTCAACTTGGGGGGAAACTCTAGCAGAGTCAAGATCACAGACACTGGTTTCAAGACCACATTGTAAAGTTAGACCATGTATATATATGTTGAACTGCAACAACTTCCTTCACTTAGAAGGCCCTCATATAATCGGTTACCGTACATCACATAGTATAGCCGATAAGCTGACCATTCTAAACTATTGGCTACCATTTGTGTCAAGAATGGGCCAGTTGTGCCAGAGCTCCTTCTTGGCAGCTTTCCAGTCTGGCTAATATTAGAATGTATCACCTCCTAAATAAACAGCACTCATAAATCTGTATTATATATTGTTATTTGCCATGTTGTTATGATGTATTGGATTAGATTGCCAGGGTGGGGTAGACTCCGCTGGGCTACCTAAATGCTATGTGGTATACAGCAGCAGGACACTTGTGATAGCAGTTTGTGTAACTCTTTAGTATTTGGCTGTCAATAATAATGGAAGTGTTAACATACTTTCTTATAATGAATCCTTAGACTTTTTAATGAGGTTCTGCCTCTGGCTTCCTGAATATATATCTAACCCAAGGCAGATAGAGCCTGGGGACAAGTATAATTTCAAGTATTATAGTCAGAGAGCTTAGGGCAATAACAAAGCTAAGTTTCCTTGTGTGTTTTTTTTTCTTATAAACAACATGTTCAGTTGGATGTGACTTTTCATGTTCACACAAACTTTCAAAACACTTCGGCAACAATATAGTATTAAGCTTGCAAAGTAAAAATAGTAGAAATGAATGTATAGCTAAACCACTGTCTTCAGCTTTTTCCACATTTTAGTTATTTTCGTCGTAGAGCATTATTTAGTGTATGTAAAGCAACAAATGGCTTCCAAGGAGACCTTTTCTCCCAGGAGAAAGCATATCGACTATTGCGGCAGGTAGCCACATTCAGAAGAGATGTCTGCTCAAGATCAACCTTGACCAAAGACAAGAAATATAGCAGTAATGTAATGCTTGGGGTGAAGTGTACAAATGTGTAAGATTTTATAATTTCTATATAATGTATGTGGCTTGGTATAGTAAAGAAAATAAATCAATTATCTGTCATTTATACAAAGCATGTAGCCAGTGACCTACCTATAAAGGAAGTAGGGGAACCTTGGCAATGATTTGGCATCAGGGGTCTATGGATTTCAAGCCATAACATTACATGTAAGATTTATGAAACTTTATATACTTCATGTTTGTATATGTTTTCATGTATTTACATAGGGCTGCTGTATTTTTGTGTAGGTTTGTATTGCAGCTGTAGCTGCTTGTACTTGTATATATTTATTTTACTACGGAGGTGACTTTTTGTCTTTTGCATTGTGCGTATGGGGTGTGACTTTCTCCATACTGGACTTGCACGCAAGGGCGTAACTACCGTGGTAGCAGTGGAAGCGGCTGCCACAGGGCCCGGGACATTAGGGGGCCCAGTGACAGCCGCTACAGCTGCGTTTTTTTTTCTAAATAGGCTGTTACCGCTGGAGTTACTGTTAAATAGGCCGTTACTGCGGGCCCCACAAAGACTGTCATTATACTTGGGGGCAGTGGCGTAACTACCGCCATAGCAGCGGAGGCAGCTGCCACAGGGCCCGGGACATTAGGGGCCCGGTGACAGCCGCTACCGCTGCTCTCATTATACTCGGGGGTCTTTTCGGACCCCCGAGTATAATGATTGGCGTACCAGGAGAGTTAAGAAACATAAAAAACATGTTACTTACCTCTCCACGATCCTGCCAGGCCTCCTTCCTGATGTCCTTTCTGACGTCTCTGATGTCACATGAACCCGGCCTGTGTCCCGGGTCATTTGACATCCGACGTCATTGAACAAGGACAGCAGCGGAGAAGACCGCGGAGAAGACCACGTAGGAGCCGGGGGACAGGTAAGTAATAGTAGTTTTTTATGTTTTTATTCCCCCGGGTCTCCAATTATTATACTCTGGGGTCTGAAAAGACCCCAGAGTATAATAATTGTTTCTGGGTGTCCACACTGGGACATAATACTGTGTGCAGGGGCCACTATGGGGGAAAATACTGTGTGTAGGGGCCACTATGGGGGATAATTCTGTGTGCAGGGGCCACTATGGGGGATAGTACTGTTTGCAGGGGCCACTATGGGGGATAATACTGTTTGCAGGGGCCACTAAGGGACATAATACTGTGTGCAGGGGCCACTATGGGGGATAATACTATGTGCAGGGGCCACTAAAGGGGATAATACTGTGTGCAGGGGCCACTATGGGGGATAATACTGTGTGCAGGGGGCACTATGGGGGATAATACTTTGTGCAGGGGCCACTAAGGGGGATAATACTGTGTGCAGGGGCCACTATGGGGGATAATACTGTGTGCAGGAGCCACTATGGGGATAATACTGTTTGCAGGGGCCACTAAGGGACATAATACTGTGTGCAGGGGCCACTATGGGGGATAATAGAACGCGCAGGAGGGGGTCGGTCGAGGTCTTCAGCGTCGGTGCGGTTGGGGGGGGGCCATGTCAAAAGTTCGCCACAGGGCCCCGCCATTCCTAGTTACGCCACTGCGGAGGCCGCCTCAGGTTCCGGACCAAAAATCTCCGTGTGAACTTACCCTTAGAGTTTTCTCTGCATACTTTCTGCCCCTATTATCCCTACATGGAGAATGCCAGCAATTTAGTAGTTAAAAATGACATGCTGCAATTTTCAAAAATGTGTGTGTCTTTTAAAGCTTTTCTGCTATAGATTATTTTCTGAAATTTATCAATGGGAATAGCCAGAATCCCATCCACTTTACAGGGACTATAAAACGCAGCATTTTTGCAACGTGGGACTTCACCCTAACACCGCTGCAAAAAATGATCCATGACTTTAATAGAAAAATAAAAAATTAAATGTTTCTGACAAATTTAATTTGCATAATAATTTGGAACGTGATGTATGTCGTGGTATCCTCTAAATCAGGGGTCTGAAACTCAACTCAGCATGTGGGCCGCAGAGCAAGATTCCAGCCAGTCGGCGGGCCGCACCGTGGCAAATTTAGCTCCACCCACTTTTATGTTGACTCCGCCCATTTATTTTTCATGTGCCTCCACACTGTATAATCCTCCTACAGTCACCCGTAAACTATATGCCCCCCTCCATCTTTCCCCCGTTACATATACACCCTTCATCTGCCTCCAGATTCATGTCCCTCCATCTCTGCCCCCAGATTCATGTCCCCCCATCTCTGCCCCCAGTTTCATGTCCCCCCATCTCTGCCCCCAGTTTCATGTCCCCCCATCTCTTCCCCCAGATTCATGTCCCCCCATCTCTGCCCCCAGATTCATATCCCTCCATCTCTGCCCCCAGATTCATGTCCCTCCATCTCTGGCCCCAGATTCATATCCCCCCATCTCTGCCCCCAGTTTCATGTCCCCCCATCTCTGCCCCCAGTTTCATGTCCCCCCATCTCTTCCCCCAGATTCATGTCCCCCCATCTCTGCCCCCAGATTCATGTCCCTCCATCTCTGCCCCCAGATTCATGTCCCTCCATCTCTGGCCCCAGATTCATGTCCCCCCATCTCTGCCCCCAGTTTCATGTCCCCCCATCTCTGCCCCCAGTTTCATGTCCCCCCATCTCTGCCCCCAGTTTCATGTCCCCCCAATCTCTGCCCCCAGATTCATGTCCCTCCATCTCTGCCCCCAGATTCATGTCCCTCCGTCTCTGGCCCCAGATTCATGTCCCCCCATCTCTGCCCCCAGATTCATGTCCCCCCATCTCTGCCCCCAGATTCATGTCCCCTCCATCTCTACCCCCAGATTCATGTTCCTTCCATCTCTGCCCCCAGATTCATGTCTTCACATCTCTGCCCCCAGATTCATGTCCTCTCCATCTCTGCCCCAGTGTCATGCCGTTCTCCCCCCTCCCTTCGTCTGCCCCCAGTGTCATGAGCCCCTTCATTCCACCTCAATGTTTAAAGAGGACCTTTCACCATTTTGCCCACAGGCAGTACTATGTGGCCCGATGTGGGCCCAGTGTGAAGAGCTTACGGTCCGGTACCGTAGCTCTTCTATGGTCAGAAGAGAGTTTCTGCCACTCAGTCAGAGACGTCCTTCTTCACAGGACAGCCAATCACGCTGTGCTGTGAGAGCCGGGAGGAACTCCCCCCTCCCTCCCTGATAATGCTCGTCTATGGACGAGTACTGCGAGCAGAGGGAGGGGGGGCGTTCCTCCCGGCTCTCACAGCACAGCGCGATTGGCTATGCTGTGAAGAAGGACGTCTCTGACTGAGTGGCAGAAACTCTCTTCTGACCATAGAAGAGCTACGGTACCGGACCGTAAGCTCTTCACACTGGGCCCACATCGGGAAAGCCGACAGTGCGCTGAACTCAGCGCACTGTCAGCTTTCCGGCAGTATATAGTACTGCCTGTGGGCAAAATGGTGAAAGGTCCTCTTTAACACACAAAAAAAAAACACTTATACTCACCATCCAACGCTCCCCCGCCGCGCTCTGCAGTTTCACTAATAGACCTGTAGGCGCGATGTGATGATGTGACGTCATCACATCGCGCCTATATGTCCACTAGCCGGACCGTAGCGGCCCGCACAAGCCTAGGGACGCCGGATCCGCGTTGAATACATTGCGAGATGATTATATCCACTAGCCGCTAGTGGATATAATCATCTCGCAATGTATTCAACGCGGATCCGGCGTCCCTAGGTTTGTGCGGGCTGCACAAAATTGTTCGGGGGGCCGCGAGTTTGAGACCCATATATATATATATGGGAAAGGCAGCTCGGTAGAAGCAGTGATGTGGACCCAAACAGTCAAGACAGGGACACAAAATATGCAGCAAATTTATAAAAACAGGAAAATAAATAAACATTCACTTCAGGCACAAATGAGCAAAACAGAATACAGCCTTAACTTCAGGGAAAAACTAAATAAAAAAACCTGCTCATCTGAGTGACTAACTAAACAGTAAGGTTAGCCTAACTATACGTGTGGCTTACTTCCAGCTACACAAACAAAACAAGTACAATATTTACTCACCAGACTCAGAGTTACAGGACAGACTCAGGCGCCTCCTCTCACTCCTTAGATCTGCACTGGAGTGCACGATCTGCAGCCCTTTTTCTGGCCCAGTAATGAGACAGGGACTCGCACCTGGAGCTGAGGCCTACTCAAGACCCACCCTAGATCACACATAAGTTAATAACCTGGGGGAGATATAGCGAGATTCCAGCACTCTGCCTGTCACCTTCTCACAAAATATTTGTATAGTATATTAGCAGGTTAGAATTGGCATACTATATCAATATTTGTATAATATAATATAATATTCTATTAAGAAGCTTATATATGCTATAGGCCAGAGCAACATCGTAGGGTGCACATTTTATATAACCCCTTTAAGCCATAAATACTGTATATTATGACCAAGCCGTTTTACGTTTCTGCACATAGACTCCAGTTTCAATCCCTATGTTTGTATGTCTTTGCCACCATGTTGCCAGATCCTATGGGTTGCAATTCATTTTCAGTTCCCAATGACAGGCAAATGAATGTGATATGGGTACTATCTCTGGCGTCACACGATGTTTCTGTGAGATAATATCCTTGCCATCATTACAGCAGCTTAATGAACAATCTCCACATCTAACCAAAATACTGCATATTTTATTAACCTGGAAAACAATTCATAAATTTGTTAGTGTAATTTTGTGTGATTTTTTCATCATCAGCCTGTGCTTTATTGTGAAGTAATCCTTAATTGATTGACATTTAATCACGGTCTTTGTGTTTTACTGTCCCTTGCCTCATAAGAGGTAATTTTGTCTTTACCGTAGTTTAACAGCTGATGAAAAAGATTTAAGGAAACCTATAAACTTAAGATTGGTTAATAGCCTCTTATAAAAGAATATTATACATCTAGGATCCATTGCACAGATGTGATGCTCAATTGTAGAACTGTGCATGGGGTTTATTAAATTACAGCACAAATCTTCAGTCTCCTGAATTATTGTTCATGTTGGTATTGTTAGGCAAATGGGGAGACACATTATTGCTTCCAGTTGTTCATATCACTGTGCTCTAATACAGTCGGAGACAGCTGGTACATTGCTTTAGGCAAATGTAGAGCAACAGCAGCTGTGGAGACCCGGACCCCAAGAGAAAGCAAGGCACCGCTGAGTCAGTACTGAGCCGCTCGTGAACTAATGTCCAGAAATTAAAATAAGATGGTTTCGCTGCCAACATACTGCAGTTTCTACAACTGACTGGTATTAGTTGTTTGCTGTAAACACTAATATATAATTGCCAATGAAGCGAGGGATTAGCTGATTTCTGTAATTACGATGCTTGGCTTCACTGGTTGTAAAATATTTCTGCCTTTGAATAACTCCATTATTTGATTCTTCATAAGAGCATAAATTAATCTTCATTGGAAGCGAGGAAAAGTTATTTCACATTTCATGCTCCTTACAGTGTAGTGTACCCAACCTCTGCATTAGCCACAAGTATAGAGGTTATGGGTCACCATGTGCTCTTTCAGTGACAGATTCAACGTTGTGGAAAGGAGAAGCTCAGATGGTCATTTATCTCTACTGTGATCTCGCTTTTGAAGCGATCGCTCAGCTCTATGTGTGAAAAAATATTATATGTTTACCAGTAAGTGAAATAAAATGATTGGAGAGGTTATAATATTATTCGATCAGATGACTGCATTCACATCTGGAGGTGTTGTTGCAGAGATTATGATCAGCTCTGAGGAACCCCCACCCAATACAAGTCTATGGAGGAATACTGTCAGGGGGGCGTTTCTCACAGCCTAGCAATGACACTAGACTGTCAGGAACACCCTTCTGACAGTGGGGAGAGATCGGTGCTGAAATTATCGACACCAATATCTCCAGCCCCAGGGCACATAGAGGCTTATAAAACCGCATATGCATGAGGACATGAAAGGTCCTCAAAGGAAATCCAGTGTACCATTGAAGTCCATGGCACAACAGTCCTAAACCATGATGGTAGTGTGGTTGTGTGCTGATACTTTGCTCTTATTGACCTATATCAACAATCACCAACCTTTTTTGCACCAGTTTGCACCAGACTAGTTTTATGCTAGACAATTTTTCCACACTCCGGGTAGATGGGGGACCTCAAAATCGGGTTGGGATGATTGATCATTGCAAAGTTTGAGCTTATAGCCCATAACTGAGTGATGTTCTCTTCATAAAAGTATGGTTAGTGCTGGGGCCCTAACTAAATTACGGGTGATATGGGGACAGCTCCCTTAATAAATTACAGGTAGGGCAGGGTGGCACTGTCAGTCAGTTATCCTATCCTACTAATATTATAAATGTGAAAGTTTGGATGTTTGTTACTCAATCACGCAGAAATGGCTGAACAGATTTGGAGGAAACACATAGGCTACTTTTTATCCCTGTAAATGACATGGTTTCATGACTGTTATGAATTTATGTTCATATACTATATTAGGGCTAGTTCAGACGTGGGGCACCCATGTGGGTTTTGACACAGAGAGAGATGCGGCATTCAAATGATTGAGCCAATATAGGAGGGTGCTGCCGCTAGGCGGAAGCCGCGGTCCAGCGTGCCGCGGCTTCCGCCTGAAGAAAGGACATGTCACTTCTTTTCTCCGCTAGCAGCAGCCCGCCGCTAATGGAAAAAAGAAGCCCGGCGGTCTGCATAGACCACCGTTGTAAAGGGGTGGATTTTGAAGCGAAATCCGCTGTCAAAATCCGCCCCTTTGCTCACGTGTGAACGAGCCCATAAACTGCTCTTGCAGCAGCTGATCTCACTAATTGTACTTTGCTGATAACAGACCTAGCTTTATCTCTCTATGTAAAGACACAGCTAACATTGAGTCCATTGTGAACAAGCCACTGCATATTATCTGATCTGCTGTAGGCAGTGTTCTTACAAACCTCTTTGATCCAAATTGGCAGTTTGCCAATTTTGAACATGCCGGGCATTGGGAGAATCTAATTTGTTGTAAAATTCGAAAACAATTAGAGCTATGAAGATAGCCAGAAGTCAACAGAGTTCTCCTCAAGCGCAGCTCAGGGGGATAATCAATGCCAACAACACACTAATTATAGCACTGCTGAGATGCTGGAACAATCACAGGCACGGTGCGAGGAAAAAGTTCAGCGGCAGGACAACTTGAGAGCTGCCAAAATGCCGGAGCAGGCAGTTCATCAACGCCAACAACACACTCATTACATGGCATCCCAGCAAGCTGCTGAGATGTCGGAACAATCACGGGTACAGCGTAAGGAACGAATTCAGCGGCAGGCCAGCTTGACAGCTGCTGAAACACAGGAGCAGGCGAATCATCAATGCCAACAACACGCTCATTATATGGCGTCTCAGCCAGATGATGAGATGCCGGAATAATCACAGGCACGGCATGAGGAACAAGTTCGGTAGCAGGACAGTTTGAAAGCTGCCGAAATGTCGGAGCAGGCGAACCATCGATGGCAGTAATTTTCTGAATATAAGGGGATCATCGACGCCAACAACCCGCAGACGAAGTCGCGGGCAGAGGCTAGTAGCTTATAAAAGGCAGCGATCTGTTCATAACCAAAATTGAGTTTATAGATATGGAAAGAGCTCCTTTTGTTGTGTATTACATGGTTACTGCATCAAAAAGGTCTGCCTATCATCCTGGGTAGTTGCAACCATGCAACCATGCAAAGACACTGAAAACCATTGTTTTCTTCTCCGTGGGCATAACACGGACTTGTGTGCTGCACTAGTGGCAGAAGCATAGCCGAAACACTAATGGCCCTGACTGGCTGAAGCTCAGAGAGCAGAGAAGAGAAATGAGAAGCGGTATGTCCTATTGGCAACAAGGGTCATGGCAAGTAGATCATTTCTGATAATTGGCTGATTCCTGGTAAGATGCTTATGGTAGACTGGCAGTGGTGTTTACATGACCTAGTGATTCAGGGCCCAAAGGTGGATTCTCTGGTCCAGTCTGATGCTGCTTTGGTCTATAGCCTGAGCCTCAACCGTAGCCTGTAAGATGACTGAGTAACTAGTGATCCACAGCCTTGTACTGATCCATGGCCTGGTAATTGGGGACATCTGACCTAGATCACTAGATCACTTGCGAAATATATTATACCATTAACCACATGAGGACCGCCGTACGTAAATTTACGGCCTCATGTGCTGGTACCTAAAGACCGGACTATTGCCGAAATACGTCCGGCCTTTAGGTACCTTTCTGGCGGGGGGAGGGGTGCGGGGGGGACAGGGGTTAGGTGTTACTAACACCTAACCCCTTCCTCCATAACGTCCAGTCGGAACTGAGTCCGACTGGACGTGTTAACCCTTTCGATCGCGCCGTCAAACATCACGGCGCGATCGAAAGGGATCCGCCGATATTTGAAAGTGATCGGCACCCCCCGCGGCGAGATCGGGGGGTGCCGATGTCAGTAGAAGGTAGTCTGGGGTCTGGCCAGTGACCCCAGACTACCGGAGCCCCCACATACCTGGTGATCCTGCCAGGCGGTGGAGGAAGTGAGCGATGTGTCTCACTTCCTCTGCAGCTTACAGGACACGAGCAGGCTCATGTCCTGCTCGTGTCCTGTCTGCTACTGTGCTGAATCAGCTGATGCTTTCATCAAAGCATCAACTGATTCAAGTGTCCTAAAGGGACACATGAAAAAGTAAAAAAAAAGTTTAAAAAAAAAAAAAAGTGTATGAAAAAAGTAATAAAGTTCTAAAGTCCAAAAATCCCTTTTTTCTATACAAAATGAATTATATAAAAAAAAGCACTAGAAATTAAAAAAAGCAATGCATATTTGGTATCGCCGCGTCCGTAACAACCTGTACAATAAAACTGAAATAATATTTAATGTACACGGTGAACGTCGGGAAAAAAAAACGGAAAAAACTCGCCGGAAGTAATGATTTTTCGCCATCTCACCATACAAAATATGCTATAAAAAGTGATCAAAAAGTCATATGCATCCGACAACAGTACCAATAAAAAGCACAGGTTGTCCCGCAAAAAATAAGCCCTCAACCAACACTGTCAACCGAAAAATAAAAATGTTACGCCTCTTAGAAGATGCGATGCAAAAAACATTGATTTATGTCCCCAAATGTGTTTTTCCTCTGCAGAACTAGTAACACATAAAAAAAATAATATAAATGAGGTATCGCCGTAACCGTACCGACCCGCAGAATAAAGGGAACATGTTACTTATACTGTACGCTGCATGGCGCAAAATTAAAAAAGTAAAACTCAATGCCAGGATTGATTTTTTTTTTTTAAATCCAGCAAAAAAGGGTTAATAAAATGTATTCATAAAGATGTAGACACCCAAAAATGGTGTCATTACGAAATGCATCTCATCCCGCAAAGAATAAGCCCTTATATGGCCGCGTCACCAGAAAAATAAAGAAAATATAGCATCTCACAATGTGAAGACAAAAACCCTCAAAAATCGCCAAATTATTAGAATACAACTGGCGGCGTCAGGAAGGGAATATATAAGCTGTGCAAGCGAATATCAGGGGACACCCCAGATTTACAGCTTATGAGGGAACAGACACCAGAAGTGACCCCCAGAGTGACCCCCAGAGTGACTCCCCCAATCATAGGAGCTACTGGGACATAGTAGGGAATTTGGTGTTTGCAATGTCCTCCGCAGAGCTTATATATTCCCTCTTCGCCATCCGCTGTGCAGTCACGTCCGGGATACTAATACTCACTACACCCCCTGATAAATTCTTTGAGGGGTGCAGTTTTCAAAATGGGGTCACTCCTGGTACCCCATGGAATCCACTTTTCTGGTACCTTACAGGCTCTACAAACATGACATGGCGTCCAGATACCAAACATCTGAATCTGTACTCCAAAAGCCGCATAGCGCTCCTTCCCTTCTGCGCCCTGCTGTACGTCCAAACTGCAGTTTATGACACATGTATGACACATGTATGATACTGGTGTACCCCGGATAATGCACGTAATGTCATATGTGGGTATAAACTGATATTAGGGCACAGCCGGACACAGAAGGGAAGAAGGGTCATTTGGTTTTTGGAGCACAGACGGTTTGGTTTTTGGATGCCATGATACTTTTGTAGAGCTGAAACGCTAGTAAAGTGGAATCCCCTGATATGAGACGTTATTTTGGAAACTACACCCCTGAAGGATTTCTCCAGGGGTACAGAGAGCATTTTTAACCCCCAAGTGTTGCTATAACTTATTATCCATAAATGAATACGAAGCGGATTGTGAGAGGTGAAAATGACCATTTTTCCAGGAATACGTCCTTTCAGTGCGTAATATGTTGTGTCCACCTTGTATCAGAGATGAACGCTGTAAAAGCTGTTGTGCCTGGGATACCCGTTTAACAGTTTTTGGAGTGTCTCTGCTGACATAAGTCGGGCACAACATGTTGCACGCTGAAATGGCAAATCTGTAAAATTTTCATTTTTAACTTCTCTATCAGTTGCGATTTCATTTCTGGAAACTAAATAAATGCAACACTCAAGGGTTAAAAATTCTCGCTACACCACTTGATAAATCCCATCAGTGGGGTAGTGTCCAAAATAGGGTGACATGTCTGCGGATTCCACTTTATTGGCAATTCAGGGGCTTTGCAAAAGTGGCATGACGTCCAAAAACCAAACTGTGCTCCAAAAACCAAAATAGCGCTCCTTCCCTTCTGTCCCCGGCTGTGCCCAAACAGCCGATTCTACCCACATATTGGTATTAAGTCCGTTATCCGGGGTACACCAGTGTCATACATGTGGGCATACACTGCTATTTGGGTACCCAGCAGGGCGCAGATGTGAAGGAGCAATATGTGCTTTTGGAGTGCAGATTTAGATTCTTCGTTTTTGGACACCATGTCACATTTGCAGAGACCCTAAAATTGCCCCTACAAAATGGGGTCACTTCTTGGTGAATTCCAGTTTACTGGCACCTCCAGGGCTCTGCAAAAACAACATGGCACCCAGAAAGTCCCTCTAAATCTGTACCCCAAAAGCTAAAACGCACAGTGGTCCTTCCCTTCTGAGCCCTGCTGTGTGCCCAAGCAGCAGTTTACACCCACATATATAATTTTTTGACCCCCGGGATGGCCCCTTAATAGTTTTAGGAGTGCAGGTCTCTGACAACACAAAGTGGGTGCAACGTATTGGGCACCGAAATGGCATATTTTTAAAAATTTCAATTTTCATTTTGTACATTAAATTTTTGGGAAGCATTTTAGGCTCAAAATGATAATACCTCTTGATACATTCCTTGACAGGTGTAGTTTCTAAAATGGGGTCACTTTTGAGGGGTTTCCATTGTATTGATACTTTAGGGGCTCTGCAAATGCGACATGGCCCCTGAAAACTATTCCAGCAACATCTGCCCTCCAAAATCCAAATAGCGCTCTTTCCATTCTGAGCCCCACCATGTACCCATACAGCAGATTATGGCCACATATGGGGTATTGCCGTGTTCAGAAGAAATTGTGTAACAAACTGTGGGGGGCTTTTAATTCTTAAACTATTTGCAAAATTAAAACTATGGCGCTAAATGGACGATTTATTGGGAAAAAAAGTAATTTTTCATTTTCACGTCCCAATGTTAATAAAATCTGTGAAACACCTGTGAGGCCAAAATACTCACTCTACCCCTAGACAAATTCTATGAGGGGTGTAGTTTCCAAAATGGGGTCACTTATAGGGGGTTTCCACTGTATTGGTACTTTAGGGGCTCTGCAAATGCAACATGGGACCTGAAAAATATTCCAGCAAAATCTGCCCTCCAAAAGCCAAATAGCCCTCTTTCCATTCTGAGCCCCGCCATGTTCCCATACAGCAGATTATGACCACATATGGGGCATTTCTGTGTTCAGGAGAATTTGTGTAACGAACTTTAGGGAGCTTTTTCTCCTTTATCCTCTTGTGAAAATTAAAAATTTGGGGCTAAATTGACAGTTTGTTGGAAAAAAAGTAATTTTTCATTTTCATGGCCCAATGTTAATAAAATCTGTGAAACAGCTGTAGGGTCAAAATGCTCACTCTACCCTTTAATATGTTCTGTGGGGGGTGTAGTTTCCCAAATGGGGTCACTTTTAGGGGGTTTCCACTGTATTGGTTCTCTAGGGGCTCTGCTAATGCGACATGGCACCTAAAAATAATTCCAGCAAAATCTGCCATCCAAAAGCAAAATAGCGCTCCTTCCATTCTGAGCCCCGCCATGTTCCCATACAGCAGATTATAGCCACATATGGGGTATTGCCGTGTTCAGGAGAAATTGTTTAACAAACTGTGGGGGGCTTTTACTCCTTTAACCCCTTGTGAAAATGAAAACTTTGGAGATAAAGTGACATTTTAGTAATTTTTCATTTACACATCCCAATGTTAGTAAAATCTGTGAAACAACTGTAGGGTCTAAATGCTGACTATACCCCTTGATGAATTCTGTGAGGGGTGTGGATTCTAAAATGGGGTCACTTTTGGGGGGGTTTCCATTGTTTTGGTACTCTAGGGTCTCTGCAAATAAGGCATGGCGCTGAAAATTATTCCAGCAAAATCTGCTGTTCAAACACCCAGTGTCGCTCCTTCCCTTCCATGCACTGCCGTGTGCCCAAAAATCAGTTTACACCCACATGTGGGGTATTTCTGTGCACGGGAGAAATTGCACAATAAACTGTCAGATGCATTTTCTCCTTTAACCCTTTGTGAATGTGTTAATTTTGGGTCTAAATGAATGTATTAGTGAAAAAAAATGAAATGTCTAAATTTCACTGCCATATTATTTTTATTCTTATGAAATGCTTAAAGGGTTAACAAACATCCCAAATGCTGTTTTGAATAATTTGAGGGGTGCAGTTTTGAAAATGGGGTAATTTATGGGGGTTTCTATTATACAGGCCTTTATAATTACTTTCAGAACTGAAGTGGTCCCTAAAAAATTGGTTTGGAGAATTTTCTTGTAAATCTGGAAAATTGCTGTTACACTTGTAAGCCTTGTGACGTCCAAAATAAATTAAAAGACAATCAAAATATGATGCCAATATAAAGCAGAGATATGGGAGGTAATATTTATTCATGTATTTGGATGGTATGACTATCTGCCTGAAAAGCAGATAATTTCACATTTTGAAAATTGCAATTTTTTTCAAATTTCCATCAAATTTCCTAGTTTTTTTATAAATAAATGCAAAAATATTGATTAGTGTTTACCACTAACATGAAGTATAATGTGTTACAAGAAAACAATCTCAAATTCATTTGTGTAAGTTAAAGCGTCTCAAAGTTATTGCCATTTAAAGTGACACATGTCAGTTTTGAAAAAAGAGGCCTGGTCTTTAACATACTTTTGGGCCTGGTCCTTAACCGGTTAATGACAGAACCATATAGACTCGCTTTTTGAAAATGAAGATTCCTTTTAACATTGTATTATTTATTTTTGCCTTTACAAGATATTTGCAGACATCATCATTTGCTGTCCCCACTACAGCTCACAATCTAAATTCCCTGTGAGGTACAAGATGAAGTCAAAGCATATAAGAGTGAAAAAAATGACAAAGCTAAGATCACATCTGTTCTATGGCATCTGTCATTTTGGTGCATACAGGACTTTTTTGACTGCAATTTTAACTTTGTCCTCTCTTTCTTCATTTACTATAACTGCATCTAATAGGGGGGAGGTCAAGTCATGTATGGAGTATACTAAATCCGGGTTTAGACAGGGTTTTCGGGATTGGATTTTGACACGGAATCCGTGTTAGAATCTGGCTCAAAAAACCGCCTCAAATTGAAATCAATAGGAGACAGTCATTTCCTTTTTCCGGGAGCAGTTTGTTCCCGCTCGTGAAAAAAAAGAAGCAACATGCCCTTTCTTCAAGCAAATTCTGCAGCTGAATCAGCCGAAGACGTCCGCCTTGCGACACTCCCTCCTGACTAGGCCCATTC
Organism: Leptodactylus fuscus; assembly: GCF_031893055.1. NCBI lineage: Eukaryota > Metazoa > Chordata > Amphibia > Anura > Leptodactylidae > Leptodactylus > Leptodactylus fuscus. Next base: position 197,229,921 of record NC_134266.1, on the reverse strand, counting down.
ATTTGGGTCTAATCTGGAGCGGAATGCCGCGACTGGATGCCGATGCACTGTATGCATTGCACTGGCATCCAGTCACGACTAGCCGTTTTTTGAACCATATTCTGAGGCAGCCACGGCGTCAAAATCCGGTCCAAAAAACTCCTGTGTGAACCCAGCTTAAGTCTATCTATAAAATAAAGAAATTTAAAGATATAAAGTATGTATAGAATATTATGTAACAAAGTAAGTTACATGTCATGAACCTGTATATTATGGAAATGGAATGTTTTTAGATCTTAGGATTCAATCCAAGAAGCTGCGTGCCACTGGAGCTAAAGTTTAAAATAACACCTAACATTGGGGCACAGGATTTTGATGACTTTTGCCATCCTTTATGAAAATTATCATTCTACCATTCTGCTGAAAGTCAAGTTAATTCTCCTACATCTGTAATAACAAGTGAATAATATTCCTTTACTATTAGTTTCCTTGTAATGTAGTTGGTTTTATCACTCAACATACTTCACCCCTGCACCCACTCCATCAACTATTTTCTTTTACATAGAAGTCCATTAGCATGTTGCAATATTCATGTTCCACAAAGAGAAAAAAGCAAATTTCAGAATTTTAGAGAAAGCATTTTTTCTCACATTAATTCTTATAGAATAGCTTATCCTACAGAGAATGCAAAAAAAAGATGTACTTGTAAATGTAACTACCCCAGCTGTACAGATGAGGACAACCTGGGAAAACAAGTACTTCAGTTGAGAAATTTGCAAAATCCAGTACCCGATTGTGTAACCTTAATATTCTAAATGCTGTAATTTTGCATTTATAGGCCAGAATGCCATGTCTGGTGTAACAGTAACTCTAACAAGCGGTTTCTTTTCTCCTAGACTACAATATAGCGTTACCGCTTCAGTGACATCTAAATTGTGCTCATTTATGTGAGTGATGGAACAAGGGGAGCAAATCACTGGAGCTCCAGCTGGTAGAAAGATATTAGGAAGTCATTTAGTCTTGGTTCACATGTAGCGGTAGTATACATATGGAAAATTACTGGGCAATTTATATAGAAAAAAAAAGGGATACCGCATAACATCCATAAACTGTAATGCAAAGTTATGACACAGTGTGCTTGTTTGATGCTTTACTGCTATATTTGAATCTAATCAGGGGCATAATCTGAGTCCTATTGGTCCAAGTGCAAATTTTCATGTCCTTTACCAGGAAAGTAGATGAGGTGAGCGAGTACTAAATGGGAGCAGTGGGAGGAATGGAATAAAGGCTAAGAGATAAGATAAGAGATAATAAAAAAGCAGAAAAAGAGGTGGGGATACAGCACAAAAAACTGTGCATAACTGGGGCAGAGAACAGGGGTGGGGAAGAGAGAAACCAGAGTTAGGGGTGAGAAGGGGATGCAAGTCATCTGTGTTATATTCTATCTGTATTATCTGCTCCTCAGGACACCCACACTGTATTATATGCTACTCAGTACACCACCCCCACACAGTATTATATAGTCCTCAATACACCCCTCCCCACAGTATTATATGCTCCTTAGTGTGCCCCCCCACACATAGTATTATATGCTGCTCAGTACATCCCCCCAGTATTATATGCTCCTCAGTACAACCCCCCACACAGTATTATATGCTCCTCAATATGCCCCCTAACACATACACACACATTTTCAATATACACCTACACACACAGACACACCTATACACACCTACACGCCTACACACACACACACACCACAGCCTATACTGACAGCTTTCAGTTGTATGTGCATTTGCACATACAACTGAACGCAGCAAAAGCGCACTAACGGGGAATCCTGTACTAGATTCCCTGTTAGTGAGTGATCCGGGCAACGTCGCGCGGGCCACATGAGGCGGGTTGGATAAATGTCCTCGGCGGGCCGCATGTGGCCCGTGGTCTAACCCATAGCAGTTTACAGTGCGTCACCTGCAATGTGAATTACCCTGTGGGTTTTGAAGCCACAACATGTTGATGACTGCGGCACGTGCTAATACAAGTAACAGAACTTAACAGCCATTAGATGCACTACCGTTATAAGCTGAACATATATAAATGAGTGTTATCCATTCATGACTGGGGACCACTGATTCTGTTGAGCCCTGGCCAAATTTCCAATTCAGAATGGCACATTATAAAGATAAGAAATTGGACTGGAGAATAGGAGACTGCGCTACCTTCCACATTCACACATTCTGTGAGACTTTTTGTCTTGTTTGTGAAAATATTTTGAAACTTTTTAAATTTTTTCTACTTATGACATTCTTGTAGAAAGTAAGCAGGGAATAGGTGGGCTCAACACATTTTTTATTTACATCTGGGGAGGGGGATGAAGACTACTATGGACCCTGAGTTGTATGAAGATTGTTCCACCATTCCCCAAGGTTAAAGTTTCCAGGGTCTTTTAAATGGACAGATTACCAGATGAATGAGTATTCATAGGATATCTCAAGAGTATCTATTGGATTCTCTTCAGACCCCAGAGTATATTGATCACAGGCCCAGGGGAGGTGAGTGAACATAACAACCAGTGGTACTAGATTCTCCTTTGTTCTAGTGTGATTCTCTTATGTCTTTTGACCTCTGTAGTTGCATCACAGATGTCACGTTGGTCAGGCCTGTGACATCATTGATGTGGGATGAAAACAGCAGGGAGTCACGATCTGACCCAGGAGAGGTGAGTACCACTCATTTTTATGTTTGTCATTTTTCCTGGACCTCCAAACATTATACCCTGGGGTCTGGAAAGACCCCAGAGTATAATAATAGTTTGTGTGTGGTGTACCCTAATAATTTCAGGTTCTTCCAAAACTCAAATGAACACTGTAGGGGCCACTATGGGACACAATACTGTGAGTAGAGACCACTATATGACATTATACTGTTGCAGGAGCCACTATGGGACATTAACCTGTGTGGTGGACCTCTGTGGGGCGTTATAATGTGTGGAGGGGCTACTATGGGACATTATACTGCGTGGATAGGACACTATGGGATATCATACTGTCTGGCCATTTTGGAACATTATAATGTGTGTAAAAGGGGCATTATACTGTGTGGGGGCCAAGAAAGGGTACCCCCTATGCAAACATTTTGCAGTCTTTGCTATGTGAGAGAGTGAAGGGTGTGGTCTGGAAAGACAGCTAGATTCCAGCCAGGCACCTAAAGGGTGTATGGTAAAGATTCACACCAGGGAGGTCAGCTGACTAATCAGGCCCTAATAACAGTCTGAGTGTGAAGACTAGCAGTGTGGCACCACTGTCCAGACCGGACCTCCAAAGCAGGTACTGTGCCACCTGTTGCTGTTGCCAAGGTGTTAGACTGGTAGCCAGTCTCCTGTATAGTCAGGGAAAAGTTTCCTTACGTTTAAGTTAGTTTCTCAACCTTGAAGGGTTTTGTTTATTCTGTGCCTTTGCAAAAGCAGTGTATGCGCTACATGTGAATAAAGCCTGAACTTGTGTGCAATCCAGTGTCTGTGTCCCTGTTTCTTGCACTGCAACAAGCATCTACCTGAGCGATTCCTCACAGCTAGTTATACCTCTGTCCCCAAGGTGACTAGTTATCACTCATTATTTCTATAGATTCTCTTTCCATACACTGTTAATTGTCATCTGAGTTCCCAGTTCCAGTTAACACATAACAATGTTATAGTTTTCTACTGAGGAAACATTCTAGTACTGGATGAAAAGGTAATAGTACAATTTAATTTAGTAATAATGGAAACTGATAGGGTTACTAAATATTGATACCAAATCTGCTGCAACAATTTAAAGATTTTTCCAATAGGACTCCTCAGATCTTTTCTCCACCTGTGGTCTTATCTTTCGCTGTTCTGCAGTGGAAACAAAATGTTGGTTTATTACCACCTCTGGATTAGCAGATGCAGGATTAAATGTCATTGTACTAGCAGAGAGCTGTTTTTTTTTATACCAAATATGTGAAGTAGTTTACCACATTGTCATTTTAAGGTATTATTTATATATATCTTTTATAACCCCATATATATATATATATATATTTATATATATATATATATATATATATATATATATAGAGAGAGAGAGAGTTATAAAAGATCCAGATAAACCGTAAAGGTAGGGAATGGTTTTACGGTATATATCAGTTGACATATTTTTGTTCCTAGTGAGGGACAATTCAGCATGTGCATACAGTTAGGCCATGTATGTGCGCCAAGCCTGGACGGTGGCACAGAGTTCCTACAACTCAGTTTTGTAGAATTATCAGCAGTTTAAGAGATAAAGATAAGATTAAAATAATCCTTTAATAGTCCCACCATGGGGAAATTTCAGTGTGTTACAGCAGCATGGATAATACAGATACAGAATAATAGCAGTAATATATTATAGAAGGAGACACACATAAGCTCAGAATAGCAGCTAAAGGAAAATAAGACGTCAAGATCATTTAGTTTTCTGTGCCGACTGCTCTTCCCTTGGCCTGATGTTGATTATACAGCCTGACCGCGGTTAGGAGGAAAGACCTCCGATAACGTTCCTTTTCACACTTGAGGTGAAGCAGTCAGTCACTGACAGTACTGCCCAGTGTTGTCACGGTCTCATACATGGGATGGGATTTATTCTCCCGCATGGAGCTCACCACAGACAGTATCCTTCTGTCACCCACAATCTGTACTGGGTGCAGGGAGCTCCATGGCCCTCCAAAGGCCCTCAGCTTCCTGAGCAGGTAGAGTCTGCTGTGGCCCTTTCTGTGCAGCACATCCAGGTGATTAGCCCAATCCACTTTATTATTGAGAAGCACACCCGGTCCTGACTCTCTCAATGCCTCTTCCTTGGATCTCCACCAGAATCGGAGCACTTCTCTGCTTACTAAAGTCCACCACCATCTCCTTGGTCTTCCCAGCATTAATCTTGAGGGGGTTCCGCTGACACCATTCCACAACATCCCAGTTTAAGTCTCTGTAATGTCTTAGAATAGGGAAGGGAGAAAAAGGAAAAAAATACTCAGCCAGCGATGGAAAATAAGACCATATTCAGATGTCCACTCCCGGTTTAATCAGCATGGATCCCTTGTTACCACGGCCAGGAACAAATAGAAAGACATCCAAAAAGAGATTCGGAATCCAGCCGGATGATGCCAGTAAAACTTAACTTTTATTCAGTTATTCCATGTAAAATCTTACAACACAAACATCCATAGTCGAGCCACAGTCTGGCTGACACGTTTCGGTTCAAAAAACCTTAATCATAGCCTCTGTACTCCCTGTTGTCTCTGTCAGTGATAAAACCTACTATTGCAGAGTCATCGGAGTACTTTTGTAAGTAACAGCTGGATGAGTTGTACCTAAAGTCAGCGGTGTACAGAGTGAAGAGAAAAGGGGCAAGACCTGTACCTTGTGGTGCCCCTGTACTACAGATCACAGTGGCAATATGGTACTCCATGCAAATCCATATTATGAAGATTTATCAAGACTAACATTTTCACCGCTGCACACCTGTGCAATAGAATGGAAGTCTATGCCAAGCAGTTCTAGAATTCCTGTATAATTTATGCTAGAAAACTGGTGTATAAAAAAAAATATCTCAGGCATCTGATTCCAAGTCCACCTTGTTCTCCTCCCATATTTTTTTGAAGTTGGTGAGGGGCATAATAGGGATGTGTTGCATCGTTGGCACAAAAAGTGCCTTGTGCCAAAGATATGCCACATTATCAATTATCTGGCCCAGAAAAAACAGTGTAGATGCATTAATTAATTCTTCTAGTTCCATAATGCAGTATACTTTTATTGTAAGTGCGCCCAATAGTAAGCACATTGTAATATGTATGACAAACCACAATATTGTGGTGCTCCATCTATCCAGGGTATCAGGGTAACATCAGGAAATGCACAAAAACGTGATATTTTTATGCAGTAAATTAATTATATACTAATAATACTTGATATGTTTGTGCTAAACTGAAAAATAGCTAAAGTCCAAATTCGGTTTTATGTTACTTGTTGAAACTTTGCTGAAAATAATTCTGTCCATTATTACAGATTTAACTTCTTAATATTACATATCACATTGTGCTGGTTGTAGATTATTATTATTATCTACTATTATATTTTATTTTTAACATTTTTGGCAATATGTAAATCTAGATAATTTAACATCTATATGAGCCAGCTTCCCTGAAATGGAAATCATTTAGAGTCTTTTCTTGGTATTTTCAGTGGTGACATTTTGAGAGCGGTTTTGGCATTTAGATAACAGACTACCATACAGTGCATTCCATGAAGATATATACGACCTGCTACTTAATTCAAGCCTCTTTTTAAGACTTTGAAGTTTACCCTTTGTATCACTGCTTTAACCTTACTGTGCAGAAGACATAACAATAAGGACTGTGAAGTCATTGTCTTATTGATTTGTGCTACAGTAAATATAAAGACGCATTTTCATATCTTACAGTCTGGTGAGATAGAGGTTAATATCTCCAAGTTTTCATCTTCTCTTGATATTCTGCATGAAACATAGAATAGTGAAAGTGTTTTCTTAACCCTGCATCTTCCAGCTTGCTATATGATAGTGCAGGTTATTTCTTATTCCACACAATCTACACTAACAGATGACTTGGTATTGGTAAGTCTCCAATTTCACCATGGAAAAATCATTGGTCTATGAATCTGTATAAAGTAGTAGATCCCCAGATTGCCTTTGTACCCTAAAATTTGCAACATTTGTGTCCGGGGTTGACAATCCTCTGTAAGCTAAATAGCCTTGGCTCCAGACTGATACATTTTACCAGTACTGATACATTGTACCTTACCATTTAGACAGGAATAAGGTTTGTACTACTAATGTACGATTGCTCACAGAGGATTGTCTAGACTGGATACATTTGGATCCTCTCTTCTATTAGAAACTAGAAATGTAGGAAAGAAAGAAAGAAAGAAAGAAAGAAAGAAAGAAAGAAAGAAAGAAAGAAAGAAAGAAAGAAAGAAAGAAAGAAAGAAAGAAAGAAAGAAAGAAAGAAAGACTATTGAGTGACAGCAGGAATCGCAATAAATAAGAAAATTGTAAGGAATAACTTTTAATGATTTGTTATCCTTGATAAATCTGGCTCCGCTTAAAAATGTCTAACCTAGAGGTTTGCACCAAGCACTACCAATAGTAAATACTGTTAGTAAATTTGCCCATATAATATGCACCTTTCAAAGGATTTCTGAAATGGAAATTTAAATTTATTTTTCTTGCAATTGGGACAATGAAAGGAATCTTATTGTCTTTGGTGCAAGTCTCACGGTTCTACCTGTTTTAAGTTTGCTAAGTTACAGACAGAACCCAGACTACTGTAAGTAGTGGTCTTTCTTCTGCTCTCAGTTTTACCAAGGAAGTGACTCTGTCACTGATACATCCTTCTATGGATAATGGAAATAACCTTGTAGGATTATATTAAGTCTCATTTTGTAATATATAATGTTTATTTTCTTTAATTAATAATATTGTAGTTTTCGTCCCCATTGTAGTTTGTCATAACTCATCAAATCACTATTTATGGTTTAACCAGGTCATTCACTGCTTTACCAAAAATGGCTCCACTCATAGATGCATTTGGTAGTTCTTATCCATCATTTGGGTCAGATATGTTTGTAAAGAATCCTTGAACAGTCTTGTTCTCTGACCCCTTATTAAAGAGTTCTTGAGTACTTAAAAACACCGCCTTAGAGTTAATATTGTATTGTAATAGTTATAAAAATATATATCATTATGAATTGCTTCATGATAAGATTGCTTTCAAAATAGATGTGTTATTAGTATATTTTTCAATTAATAAAATGAAATGAATTGAACAAAAGAGAAATCTACATCGGATCAATATTTGGTGTGACCTCCCTTTGCCTTCAAAACTGCACCAATTCTTCTAGGACTTGGACACTTGGACACATTTTTTGAAGGCAGGTAAGAAGGTAGGGAAATGTTCCAAATATATTTTAGAAATAACCACAGATCTCTTGAGGATGTAAGCTTGCTCAAACCCGTCTGTCTTCTCATGTAGTCCTAGAATGATGTTGAGGTCATGGATCTATGGGGACCATACCACAACCTCCAGGACTGCTCCTCCAGTCATCACACTAAATATTTCATTGATTTACATTTCTCTTTTGTTCATTCACTTAATATGTTTTTATTTGACAAAAATAAACCATTAACACTACTATTTTTGAAAGCACTCATATGTTGCAGAATTTTTCCCACATTGAGTAAGACTTGTGCACAATATTGTATATAAAACACAGATAATAAGAAAATAAAATAAAAAGTCTCCAGATAATAATGTGATCATAAGGTGACATGCTGCTGGGACCTCTGACAATCAGCTATAACCTGTGGCCAAATATATTCAGTTTTCCTGCAGCGCCACTTTAGGAGAAATGAAGTATTACATAGTTACCATTGAAATCACTGGGCTGTGTAACACAAGGACGTGCTGGGTCCTCCACATGAAGAGATACTCTTTGTAGCAGTTCTCTGATGACTAACAGATAGGGGTCCTTAATGTGGGACACTTATTTATTAACTCTTTATATCACACAGTGTTTTTGTGGATTTGTTACTGTTCAATGATAAATATCATTGATTAAAAATGTGAAACACGGGAACGTTACAAAAAAATGTATATTTTTGAAAAATGCATATGTTATACATTAAAAAAAAATAAAAATTCCCAAACCACAGTGTGAACTCGCATCACATAATGCACAAAGGATACAACTTTACCATTAAATCTTTGGCTCTACAATATCTGTACCCTGGCGGTAGTAATAACAGAAGACTTGTCATTGCCTAAAATATGTATGGATTTCTTAGATGAAGCAACCCTTTATCTATATGTGCTTGCGGTGTTGTAACATCATTGTGTAAGTCGTACTATGTTTTTTACATAGCAGATAGCAGGACTAGAGTAGTCTAAGTTGCCATATTGTTAAAGTACTTAATAAGTGGATTGATATCTGTTATACGTCCTGACACAACTCAATCAATGTAGAGAGCATGCCATCTTCTGGCTGTTCTGTAAAAAGCAGGGTATCCTCCAACAAACAGGCACCTGAATAGCCGAAGAGACGGCACACATCACATTTTTCTATATAAACTGTTTGGAAAGGAAATAACAGACTTGTTACTTGTGCCATGTATTGTTTCCTGGGGGATCGTGAAGGGATAAGAATTCATTCCTCCAATGTGCCTTAACCACTAAAAATTTCCAGCTTGACATTGAAGCCTCTGATCACGGCTAATAGTATATTATGTGAAGAAGGTTTTACTGAAAACGCTGAAGGGTCTCATCTGAAATATCGTGTTTATATTTCTACCATGTGTCCAGTGAAAGAGTGCAGGTGAAATATCTTAAGGCTCCGATCCAAATCATAAATATTAATATATTCACTAACAGCTCTTGGATTTTTTTTATTTTTATTTCTGCTATGCATTTGCTTGGATTCCTGATCCTAGATGATACCTAATAAAGGATGCGCTGATTCTAACTATATAGTCATCGAATTAATCATTTTACACAATTAATATTTTACTAGTTTTATAAAAAACAAAGAAAAAATAAAGCCTAGAGTCATGTTTACTATACTGTAATAATGTAAGCTGCATGTTTAACATACACTGATATATCATAATGCCCATATTATAGGTATTTTTAGGTGTATGTGTTATTATATGATTATGGTTTCATTAAATGTTCCACATTTTATTGGAAAGGAACCAAATGTGAATGTCCATTTCATGGCTGAAAGGTTTATTCACATAAGCACATTAGGACAATTAATTATTAATGGTCGCTCATTTTACTGAGCAGACCTGTGCACATACTCTGCATTTCACACATTGAGGGAACCTGGCAGACATGTAGTACATAAGAATGATCACACAGTCATTGAAAGATTTGGACAGTAATTGTATATTAAATTCTTTCTTTAGTAAAACAAAATGCTATTTAATGAGTTTTATTTTATATTTTAACTATAATTATCACATGTATGTAGCATGTAGTATTAATATAATCAGAACTTTTCTATCACCGAAATACAAATAACATTTTTAATGCAAATCCACACCGACCGGACATTCTCCTACTTTATCTTGTAATTTATAGTGAAACCTTCAATTTGTCTTTGACTGTATTGCTGCTTATATTGTTATCCTGGTCCGTGCTATATTATATGGAAATTATATGCAAAATTAATAACAATAATAATAATATAAAAATGATTTAAAAAAATAGAAGGCATAATAATAATAATAACGTCAGATGTGTCTACTATAAAAATAATGTACAGTATAAAAACTAATACAAGCAGCCACATAGATTACGTAACAAGACAGCAGCAGATTCTTTAAGTTCTGTAAGTCGTGGAGTGAAGCCTCCATGGATCTGACTGTTTTTCTAATACATCCCATGTACCATATACTCAATCAGATTAAGATCTGGGAAGTTTAGAGGCCAACTTTCCCATCTTCCTTAAGCTATTCTTGAACATGTTTTTCAATGTGGCACATCTAAAAGAGGCCACTCCGATAAACACTATTGTCATAAAGAGGTGCCCTAGGTCTGGAATACTGTTTAAGTAGGTGGTTCATGTCAAAGGAACATCAATCTGAATACCAAGAGCCAAGGTTGCTCAGCAGAACATCTCAGAGAACATATTGCCTCCACCAGCTTGACTTCTTGTTCTGTAAGTGATTCACGCCCAGCTTTCCACAAAGACATGTCCTATTTTTCCATTGCTCCAAGGTCCTATACTGATGCTCACATGTCTATTGTAAGTGCGTTGGGCATTGAATAATAGTTGGAATGGGTACTGTGACCAGTGTGTGATTATGTGGCCTTGTATGCAGCAAGCTGTACTACATTGTGTATTCTGCTACCTTTCTATCATGGCCAACATTTACTTTATTTAGCGGTTTGTACTACACTAGTTGTTTTGTGGAACCAGATTACATGTGCTAGGCTGCCCTCCCCATGCCCAACAGTGAGTCTAGGGTGCATAGTATAAAGATTGTTTTCCCTCCAACCCCTTTTGTTAGGTACCAGTGACTACATATCAGAATTACCCTACAAGACCTGTTATCTATGTAGGTGCCCTGGCCCAATCCCCTGTTAGAGTTGCTCAGATGCTTGTGCTTGTCAATTTTAACTACATCCAATGCATTGACTTCTAATATATTCCACCCCTTGGCAGTTGCCATCCATGGGATTTACCTGTCAGTGGTTGATCAGACCACCAGAACCTGGGAATATATACTGTATAAACTAAACTGCTAGAAGTCTTCTACTTCCAATCATAGTCTATGGGTTTATGAGGGAGGATGAAGCACAAACTATACCCTATACATACACTCAAAACACATATATTAGGTGAAATTGGTCCCAATGCATACTGTATATACCTGAAAATGGAGATCAGGCAGAGAGGCTCCCCGAGTACAGAGACATGTGTCTGATGTGTGTGATAACAGACTCTGTACACTGCCACTAACTATTTTGGTGCTATGTAAATAATGAGAAATTGCCTTTTAATTCCTTGTTTATATATTATATTATACTATTATATTGTATATTGATGAACAGAACATGCTCTGTATGCTTCCCCACCTGACTGTTTTTAGGCGCATACAGCCAATGTATATACTGCACAAATTAAGGGGAAAAGGAAAAGAAGAAACTAATGAGGTAGTCACAGAATGAAGCATTTGGAAGAATTAACTACAGGTCTGAAGTGTTGCTTTCTGCTGGTGTCATGCAGTTTTAGTAGTTTAAATTGTGATTATTTTCCCCCATCTCGCTTCTTTGAAAAGTAATTGTAGATTGGAAATTGCAGTTTTTAAATAATTCATGGAGGAAAAAAACATAAATCCAGAGGAAAGTAGCAAAGGTATACAGTCAGCCATTAAAGTACAAAAGGAAGGGTCAATTCAGTTCTAGCTCTCCGCCCGGTTGTTGCCTCTCCTGGAGTACTTCATTAGACTTGTCGGATCATTTTGCCCTGGGTTGTTGTAATACATTAAGAGGTGTTGTCCTAGCGGTATACTAAAATACACTCTGTGAGAGAAGTTTCAGAACATTTGTAAATGATATTTGAATAATGAAAAGATTTGAAGGAGCTTTAACTTATTTTTATGTGTTCGGAGACTTACGTGTAACTGTTGTTTTACATTGGGCAGCATGACGCAAGCTAAAAGATAGATAGATAGATAGATAGATAGATAGATAGATAGATAGATAGATAGATAATGCTCCTTATGTTCCCTCCACCTAATAATCCTGAGGCTAATAAAATAATTTCTCTTTGTGGATAGAAAAGGGCCATTATTTCACTTTTCTGGACTGTTTTGCCTTGTGTATGATTTTGCTTACCTTTCACTTTGTTACAAATGTAGGTATTGTTACCATTACCACTCATATGCTATACTATGTGCTACAAGCTATTAATATAACATGCTTCTAATGCAAAGTCTAAGAAATGTATGCATAGGGTATGTTAAGGTAGAATTTTTACGTACTAATATAATATACTATAACGTGATATAATATAATGGACATAACTATCAAAGTTATTGTGGAACTTTGTGGAGTCACATAAAATAATACAGCTCATTGTTAATATTAACTATTCAAAGTATTATAATCAGGAAGAAGTACTGCCCCTGGACTACCCTTTTATACGTTATAATCCAGCAAAAATTAATAAAAGGGTTTTCTGGCCCCAAATGGATTTTTGGATTATACTGATGATCGTTGCACTGGAGCATTTGGATGCCATAAGCTGTGGCAGTGGATGGTGAGTGCATGCGCTGTACAATCCTTGCACACACTTTCTAGCTGTTGCAGTAGCTTCCATAATCTGGAGTCTATCTGGACAGCTTATTTGTGCAGAGACCAGGTGTCAGTCGCCACAGATCTCATACTGATAAGTCATTACTGTGAGAAATCCATTTGGGATTGGAAAACCTCTTTAGGCTAAGGCCCCACGGAATACCTGCAGCTATAAAATGCTGCAGGAAAAACCTTGGCGGGAATTAATTGCGGTTCTTCCTGCAGCACTTTGAACACAAAGTTTGTGGAGTTTTCCTCCGCGGACTTTCAGTTACAGTTATATCTACTGGGAAGCCACCAGCATTGACATGAAAGGACTACTGACTGTCATTGGGGTTATGTGTTCAGTGAGTAGGTAGAAAACAAGTTACAGATTTGCTTAATAAGAGACTGCACTAGTGGCAAAGTCTACTCAATCCTTTGGAAACTGCATTGACGAAGGATAGATGGGTGAGTGTATAGATTGGATCCTTGCATACATTGACAATGCATATATGCTTGTAAAAAATAGGCATAATCCAGTTATATGACTATAAAAACTTTAAATCTAAATGTAAAAATAAAACATACACATATGTTAATACTTTCAGAGGAAATGATAGAACATGGAAACTCCTCATCTATAACACAGCATCCTCCTAAGAGCTGTTACTCGCAGACAGTTCAAGGAAAAGATGGGCAAAGACATTGTAATGAGCATTTAACCTTTCAGTATGGAGGAGCGGTGTCAGGTGATGTGGGGATAGACGTTCTCACTGGATATTAATGTAATTAATGTAAACTCATTTTACTGAAGTATTATTGAAAAGAGGCTGTCAAAGTTGACTTTTTAAATTATCCATCTGGCTCCTAAAATTCACATCCTGTCTCTTATGTGGTGCCAAGTCTCAACTGAGAAGGGGCTTGTCACTTAATTGCTGCTGTGGATCACAGATGATGGTTTATAGGTTTAGGCAAATTGCAGGCAGTGCTTTGTTAACAAATTGAGAACACAAAGGTATTTGATAATTATACAGCGGAGCTCAATGGGCTCTTAACAGCACCTGCGTGAACAGCATTAGGGAGTCTTGTTTCAACACAAAAAGGCTCCTTCTTGTTAATTAACCTATATGCACTTGTTACAAATGAAACCTATTTGTGTGCACTTAATACAGAAGGAATACAGTAAAATAGACTTGGCCCCATTCGCAGATAGCTGGTAACTGCGATTACTTACAGCGCAGCGCTCAAGCATTATTTATGGAACAGCAGGAAATGTTTGTGCTTGGCATTTCATCTATTAACAGTTGGTCTAAAAAGGTTTACCCATCCAATCCGCATCATAAATACAATTATGTCTCACAATATTTGGTATTCATATATTGTATCAGGATTATTTATGATTTCTGTAGATGGGGTTTTACTATTTTAACTTTTCCTTTACGCATTTAAAAGTAAGTAAAGTTTTACTAACTTGGTGTAAGACCTGTAAAATGAAGACAATTTTTTGTTTAGATGAGGAGTTAGACGTATCTTATTACAACATTGCAGGACCAGAAACAATTGTATGGTCAGGGGTATAACAATTGCAATCACAGTGGGTGCGACTGGGCCTGGAGGGGTACGGGGCCTGCTGGACAGCACAGGAGTCTCAAATGGGCCGCATGCAGTGTCAGAGGATGTCATTTGTGGCCAGCTGAGTGCAGAAGCCCCCAAGATTTCCTCAAGACAGCAAAGAGCAGGCCGAAGAAGGGCGCAACAACGCACTTAATGTTATCATGCCAGAGTGCAGTGTGTTGAAGAGGAGGCAACCATTTCATGAACTGCTGGATCACTGGTGAGAGGTGAGAATGGAGAGGAAGATTTGCTTTAACTGCTAGGGGATGGATAGCATGTTATCATTGAGCTGGGTCAAATACATAACGTAAACTATTTAGCGAATCCCCTTCAAACATTGCAGAAAAACACCCGTAGTGGAAATGCTGCAATTTCCAAAACCACTGTGCTTCTGGAAATCGCAGCATGTCAATTATACCTATGGAAACATTTCCCTATAGGTATAATCGAAGCAGAAAGTCTGCAAAGAAAAACTTTCTGTGAAAAACGCTGCGAGAAAAAACACAATACATTTCTACCGCTGTTTTTATGCTGCAGCCCGCTACATGGGGCATTAGGGGGAAGGGGGGCAGCAAATAGTATATAAGGGCAGAACTACTACTTATTCCTATTGAGGAAGTATTATTCTATGGGGGAAGCAGACTGTATATAACAACAGAGTCACTATATATTTCTGTAGGACACTATATTTCTATGGAGACTTGCATATTTAAACCTAGTAATGTGGTATTCTCATAGTAGTTCAGACTGAATACCAATACTTTTGTATTGTCTCTAATTGTAAAGAAATGCCGCTTATCAACTTCTACAGAATATTTTATATACAATGTAAGAACAACCTGTACACAACATACTGAAGGTCAATAGATTAGTTGACAAGAAAGTCTTTTGCAATATATTTTATCTCATTTTAGTTTTAACTATATTATTCTGTGCATAAAACATATGTGACATCCCTACATATCTAACAGTGAAAACCGTTCCGTAATGTAGTCATAGCCCCCATTATCTGTATGCAGGGGCCTCTTTTTTCTGCCGAACTGACTGAATCATTTTTTTTTTGTCCAAAAAGTAAACCTTTAGTGATAAAAAGCCCACAAGAAGTATATACATTGCTGCAGATTAGTATGTGCCTAGTTGTCTATAATGGTGTATCTACATAATGGCAGTGGAAATTCAATTTATTACAACGATGGAAGGTCTGCTGGTGACACAGTGAAGCGTATTTTCATTAAAGGAGTATTCACTGAAATATAAATGGGCTAGTTCTATCCCATCTCCAAAAATACACTCCCCATGCTTCAGAATTTCTCTGTGGAAACTCTGCCATGTTTACATTGTGTGGCCATAGCCTAAGAGCAGGGAAATGTACATATGCAAACATCCTCCATCAAGCTCCCCTTCTACTGTAGGACGTGTCATATTTACCAGTATAATTACATGAGCTGATTTAATTAAGAAAAGAAAATATTTCAGCATCGGATAAATGAATCAGCAATATTGTGATAGCAAATGAATGGGATACTCAGGAGTGAATATACATTAAATACAGGCAGGGGTTATGTATATGACCTAGTACTTCAGTAGAAAACCTGACGGCAAAGTAGTCATGGTTATTAGAGATGAGCGAATAGTATTCGATCGAATAGTAGTATTCAATCGAATACCTCCCCTGCATAGTTATTGGTGTACTCGGTCGAATACCACACGGGAAATATTCGATTCCCCTCCCACCTTCCCTGGTGCTTTTTTTTTACAACAATAACTATGCAGGGGAGGTATTCAATCGAATATACTCGCTCATCTGTAATGGTTATCTGTGTGAGTAATATGTTACATTTTACTCCCAGTACTCCTTTATTATGTAAGTGAAGGTGTCAGTGATGGATGTCTTAAAGTCTCTTCATGTGTAATAAGTCACAGCACTCTCAAAATAGCAAAGGTAGAAAAACAGATTTAACAATATGAAGGTTCACATTGTCGTTATTATGGTGCCCATTAAAGAATGGGGTCGTTTGTCAATTTGTGGTTCAAATATGTTTCATTCATTGCTTAAGGAGGACCTTGTACCACCTCCACCAATTAAAATTCTTAGCATCTGTTAATAGTCACCGCTCTACTGATTCCAGCCCAGTTGGAATTTTCTCACTAGCCCTCATCATTCCCAAGCAACAAGCGAAGTTAGGTTTGGTGTCCAATGGCCTCCTGACAGTGCAAAATCTAAACAGCATATGAGAACAGCATTGATTGTACAGGAATGGTTGGAGCTAGAGAAAAAAATTCTAACTGTGCCAGAATCAGTGTGTGGTGCTAAGAACTGGAGTTGGTAGAGGTGGTGCAAGTTCCTCTTTAAAAAACCTAAGTGACACGGTTGTGGATGGCCAGGACACATTGTAGATCAGCAGAGGACATATGAAACTGTTACACTATCCAAGGTCAAAGGAAGTTCTTTACTGCAAGTCGAATTTTAACAGTTCCTGTCTATTATTGTATTACTTAATTTAATTGACAAGGTCCCTTTAATAGCTAAAAAAATATAAATAAAAAAAACTCTACTTAAATACAACAGCATATTTCTGCAAGGGATAACCATTCTGAATAATATGAAGCAAGAAACCATGCATTGAAGGAACTATATTTGTTTTCTATTAGCAGTGCCAGCATTCACTTCCAAATAATTAATATTTGCCAAGTTCAATATTACAAAAATAGCCTTTTATGTAGTAAATGTACCTAAAAACCCCATCGTGGAGGTTGAGCACAAAAATACCCAGGAAGGGAAATATAACAGCATGTATTATTAGGCTATAAAATAAGATGAAACATATCTTGCTCAAACCTTAGCAATAAAAATGTCCTTGACTTTTAAGCTATGTCACATTTATTTTCTTAGGTAATTTTATTCTGACTGGTTTGTGAACATGTTTTACTAAGCTAAAAAGCCTTAATATTACCAGTGAAGGAACGAACACGCTTATTGATGTTGAAAACATTAGTGTTCCTGCTGATCAATGACTGTGAATCTTCTACCTTTAAATTGGTCTTATAATGCATTTTAGAATAGGTCAATAATGTCTCCTGTACAAAGTAATATGTCTAATTTGTTTCCATTTATCATGCATTTAGTTTACTGCCTTAGAAAAATTAACTTGCTCCTAAGAAATATTAATTCATGATGTTGCTTAGACTAATTATTCTTGTAATATCAGGTAGCAAATAATGACCAGAGCTCGGATCTGCCGCGACTTTCAATGATTTATAAAAATTAATTGCATATCAGCAATTTATGGCAAATCTTAGTGAAAATCATGGCTAGTGTCTAGGAATCCAACATTTGCTTTTTCAGTGTTACAGCATTTTTGCAGGATTTAGATATTGATGACCTATCTTTAGGACAGGTCATTAATATCACATCGGTGGCAATGTAGCTTGGTGAGAATCATATCATATCATTGGCCAAATGAGAGTTGTTTAGTATACATGATGTATATCCCAATGTTGTGCAATGCAGCATGGACTTGCTGTGTTTGCCCCATGCATGCAAGGGAACCAAATCCTTTGTTATATTCCAGGTTTTTCCCAGACTAAGTTCTTTGTTGGACATTGCCATGGTGCACCCCCATTTAGTTGCAGAGTGACATCATGCCTTCTTGCCAATAGGGTAGTTGATTCCCATAGCTGTTTAGTGCAATGAGGTACATGTGCTACTCAGCTGTGACACAAAACAGAGTTAAAGTTCTGATTTTTTTATTTTGAGTCCAACAGTTCTTTCAGAGGGGGCAGCACTGTTGTGGTTATGGTGTAGAGCTGGGTTCAGGTTCTGTGTGGGGCTGACCACCTCCCCACTAATACGTGTCCAAGAGAGAAGAAAGCAGAACAGCACTTGGTAGTGATCGTGCATCCTAGGGTTTGTTAAGACAACACTACTTTCAGAAAATCATAAATTTCCATTGCAATGTTTTGGGTAACAGCTGGAATATTAATACAGTAATAGCTGGAACAATAATACAGTACACAACAGTCAGTATAAGATCTTATGGAGATGAAAATGTCAATAAAAATAAGTATAAGTACTTAACATGATACAATGATAAAGATTACATAGTACAAGGAAAACATGCTATGTGGACAAATGTGAAGTAACACTGGACATTAGAGGCTATCCATAGAGTAGACACTTTGCACCTACCTCAGATAGAATTGTAATGACATATGAACAGCACAATATAACGTATAAGCCTATATAAGCCCTTCGGACACCTAACTGGGAGAAAACGTAAACTACGGTTTAAGTACAACAAAACCAACATAATAAATACCTGAACAAACAGAGAATGTAGAAATAGGCAGACCTGTCAAAGAATGGAGTTTAACTAGAAGCATTGGGCGTACCATGTGATTTCTGTCAGGGTCTAAGGGCATCATGAAGAGGGTTGAAAAAGGCTCATGGGAGTATTCTCAAAAAGTATCCTGTGAATAACATAACAGATATCAGTATGACAGTAGAGCATGGGACAGCTTAAGTGACTAACTAACACATCGGAATAGCATTAAGAAAGGCTATTCGCCTCCTACCTTTCGTTGTTTTCTCTGTGCCGCCGTTCACTTGAAATTCCATTTTTTCTCGGTATGTAAATGAGTTATTTCGCAGCACTGGGGGTGGCCCCAAAGCTGCGAGAGAACTCTCCAGCTCCGCCACCATCTTCTTCTGGAAGGAGGTCTTCACCGCGTCTTTTTCCAGCCGTGTCTTCTTACTTCTAGGCCTCAGGCCTAGGGCAAGCCGACTGCGCATGCTCGCGGCCACAAGAAAAATGGCAGCTTGCACAGTATTGCAAGCAGCCATTTTCTCGTGGCCGGTGGGCATGCGCAGTCGGCTTGCCCTTGGCCTGAGGCTTAGAAGTAAGAAGGCACGGCTGGAAGAAGATGCGGTGAAGACCTCGTTCCAGAAGAAGATGGTGGCAGCGCTGGAGAGTTCTCTCGCAGCATTGGGACTGCCCCCAGTGCTGTTTGAGTGCTGGGACCCGCCCCCAGTGCTGCAAAAGAACTCATTTACATACTGAGAAAAAACGGAATTTCAAGCAAACAGCGGCGTGGAGAGGACAACGAAAGGTAGGAGAAGAATTAGGCTATTGTGACGTGTTATTTAGAAAAAAATTTGTTTGAAAGATAGGATCCCTGTAATGCAATGAAGAGTTAAAGAGGTTGTCCTGGAATTGTACAAATCAAAGAGGAGACTGGGGAAGGTTAGAAAAAAAAATCATACCTGTCCCAGGTACTCCGGTGTCCACTGCCGCAGATTATGCTCATCGGTGACTGGACATTCATATACGTCAACTGGTCCATTCCTGCTTCCACAAATTGGTCACAGCAGTCACTTGTGGTGCAAAACTTCTGGCAGAGAAGACACCACATGCCGAATGCACAGTGTTGGTGGACACCAAAGTGCAGGGGAGAGATGACTATGATTCATTTATAACAGTATATGTCTTTACTTAACCATTATGTTTCAATTAGAAATAGATGTTGCACAGTTTTATATGATTTGTGGTTCTGAAGTAAAATATACGAAAGACCTGTGAAAAAGATAAAGTGCACACAAATCTTGGTAAGAAATCATGTGCCCACTCAATACAATATAATATAACCATAAGGACACAAGATAACATTAGTTGTCCAAAGATTTGTTGAAGTTCACTCTCTGGGCATAAGGAAGCCACATTACTGTTATTTGCAGTGGTGCAGAAGAAGGGCTACTTATAGTATTATTGTAGTCGTATAAATGTATTATTGTACAGAGATTATCATCACTTACATCGGTGTCTGTCTCACAATCTAAACTCTAAATTAACCAGTAGTTGTTATTTTGGAGTGTGATGTGCATCCTGCCTTCTAGTAAAAGAAAGAAAAGTAGTCAACTAAAGCTTTTTTGTTGATTTTAGGGGACTGAATTGTTTCCATTGTGTTCTGTGGACATGAAGAATAAGAACTATCATGAGAACTTCTGATATGAGATCCCCGAAGAATATGAAGAATCATCCTATAAGTGGAAGAAAGCCCGGGTTCCAAGCAGGTAACACAGTCCATCCCGATTTCAGGGCGGTGCCTAGAATAGTATTGTGATCTATAGTTATGAACTTTTTCAGAGTCACTGTATGGAGAGGCAGCCTTTTGGTTTTACCCTTTTATAGAGACAAACATAGACTTACTGAGTTAACTGTGACGTCTTCTTCAAATGGGCATACTTAAGTGTCACCATAGACACATTAAGCTGGATGGCAGACATCAATGACCACATTATGATTTCTTTTGGCCTTATCTATAGACTGTAAGTTTCTGTATTGACAAATGTATTACTGTCCTAGCCATGTCATACTTAATAGATCTATGCTACATTGTATAATGTTAAATAGCTTTATCTATCCTACAGACATGTCCTTTCTTACCTTTCCTCTTGGCTTATCTCTTGATAAGAGACACAAGATGACCAGCTAAAAATAAAAGCTATTTTTTGTTGCTGCTCGGAGATGTCTGTGCTTTCTGTCTCTACAGGTGGACACTCAGTGGTTGTGTTGTGAATTTCAGTCTGTTGAGACTTTTGCTGGCATTTCACAATAATGTATTGGATTTATATAGTGAGAAATGAAAGTCCTTAACAACTTTTAAAGAAAAGTAAGTAAATTAAAGGAGAATTTCACATTGTTTTAGCACATCACTAGCACTAAGATCATTGGGGTCCAATCTCTAAGAGAACAAAGAAACATCCCTTAAGTTGGCCATACACTCTAGATAACTGTCAGCAAAATGTTCAGTGAGTTAATAGCCATCTTTGCATTTTCTCATACACACACGGCTCTGCTGAGAGCTTAGTAAGGGTAGGTTCACACCTGCGCCCGGTCTACGCTTTAGGCAATCCAGCTGGTTTCTGTCTTCTGCCCGAGAAAATTACCAGAAAATGGAAACCTGGCAGTCAGTTTTCAAACCCATTCATTTGAATGGGTTTGCAGTGACTGCTCTTGAGCGTCTTGAGCCTCTCCGCGGTGAAAGCATATTGCATAAGTTGGACAAGTTGGACATGCGGAATTTTGTGTCTGGTTAAAAAAAAAATTGTTTTGCTGCGCAGAGGCTCAAGATGCTCACAGGTGGTCACTTTGCGAACCCATTCAAGTGAATGGGTTTGAAAACTGACTGCCGGGTTTCCTTCTCCTGTCTAGTTTTTCGGGCAGAAGATGGAAACCCCCAACGCGCAGACCGGGCGCTGGTATGAACCCGCTCTAAGAGAGAGGGAGAGTAATCTGCTGACAGAGGAGTGTGGCAGAGGCTTATCCTCCCATGAACAAGAAGATCAAGCAGTTGCAACTCAGTCTTCCCCAACATGCATCAGGATATCAATAGTCTGTGAAATTCTGCTCAAACCAGGAAAAGGGTCCAATCCAAGATCCAAAGATAATATATAAAATTTAGCTTTTATTAATAATACGTTTAAAAAGTTACATAGTAACTGTGGGTCAAGTTAAGTCACGACGGAGCATCAGGATCCTATTAATATTATAAATGTGAAATGTTTGTGAGTTTGTGGGTTTGTGACTTTGGATGTTCGGATGTTTGGCGGTCAATCACGCAAAAACCGCTCCACCGATTTGGCTGAAATTTTCCACAAACATAGTCCCTACACTCGATTGCGCAATAGGCTACTTTTCGTCACAATAGCGCACATACGTTTTTCCCAGGACCCCCACAAAACCCAAACTCACATCACTATCTCTGCAATCTCACACACTTTAGACCAGAGGTCCTCAAACTTATTTTGTCTACCGCCCACTTCAAGAATTATTTTCTAGCACCCCCCCAATTTTTTTTTACTTTACTACATCTTAAGAATCACAATCGCAGTCATTATGTTAATAATTAAATTATGTGTGTCATGTGAAAATAAGACTTTCTGATGAGGGTAATGTAAAACACCATTTTGTAATATTAGGAAAACTTTTATTCATGTTATTAAAACAAACATTTCAATTTTAATTTTAAAACTAATCTAATGTGAAGGATGAATTTGATGATTTTTAACAAGTTTGTTAATATCAGGCTCGAATTTACTCAAAAACAGCCGTAAGTCACCGCGTTCAGTAATCTGCAACCGATTTGCAAATCTGCAAAGTTTGTGTTAGAAGCAAAAAAACAATTTTAAAGGGGTAGCCTCATGAAGCTTGATCTGCCTTCTAAGCTGCCTAAAAATCTTCTTTCTTCCTGTTTGCTCGCGTCAATTAGCCCCGCCCCCAAATTAGCATGTAGCTCCACCCACCACATAGCGTGATCCTATGGGATGACTGAAGGGCCTGTGATGTCATCAAAAGGTCCTGTAGACTTGGATTTACCTTGTACGGAGTTTCCTAAAGGACCTGGCTCCTCTGCCCACTAGCAGCCTGCTCTATATAATAAAGCTTTATCCTAGTGAACAGAGAGACCAGGTCCTTTAGCCCAGTAGGATTTAGACTGCTTTATATAAGAAAGCAGCACTTATTTCATACACACACACCCCCTCTATTTCACAGCAGGGAGCTAGGTGATGTGTATGTGATGTGTATGTGTGGTGCAGACACAGGCTGGCTCCGTACACTCAGCCCCCACACAGCAGGGAGCTACGTCATGTGGCTCCCTCAGCAATGAGCAGGGGGGTAGGTGCTAGTGTCCATAATGAAGTGAATAAAGTAAGATAGTGGACAAACAAAGCAGTTTTGCTGAAGCAGTGTATTTAGGAAAAGTCTTAAATCCACATTAACAAGCAGTATAGATAGAATCATTGTTACGATACCACCCCTTTAAATTAGCCATCGCCCCCCTAAACCGCTTCAACGCCCCCCAATCTTCTCTGTGCCCTTTACTGCCCCCCTATAGGCCTCCAGCGCCCACAAGGGGGCGTTATTGCCCACTTTGAGAAAGACTGCTTTAGACCATAGCAAGCCACAAAATTCATATTACCCCCTACAGCAGAGGTCAGCAACCCCTGGCACACGTGGCAAGAGTGGCACTCCTGCCATATTTCACTGGCACGCCAGCAGCACAGGACCTGCAAGAGTTAAATGAAGTCCGAGTCTCTTCAGTGCTGTGCTAGAGCTCAAGCATAAGGACACTCCCCTTTGCGAGGTGTGGAGGAAACCCAGGGGGTGGAGCTTAATCGCTCAAGTCTCTGCCTGCTATAGTGATAGCTCCTGCCAAAGCTGCTAGCAAACTGAAAGTAAGAAACACACAGCTCCCTTCCTTTAGTTCCTATTCTCATTAATGTCAGGCATTTGGGGTTATTAGTTTAGTGTTAGTAACTCCATGTGCCTCACATTAATAGGAATAAACCCCATCATGTCCCTCATATTAACCCCTGTGTGCCCCATATAAAGATTACTAATATGTGAGACATATGGAGGTACTAATAAAAGACCTCAGTAATGAAGATACTTAATTATTACCTCCAAGTCTCTCACATATCAGTAACTAGAGATGAGCGAGTACTGTTGGGATCAGCCGCTCCGAACAGCACGCTCCATAGAAATGAATGGATGCACCTGGTACTTCCGCTTGGACGTAGCCGGAGCGCTTAAGCCCCCGCGTGCCGGCTACGTCCATTCATTTCTATGCGAGCGTGCTGTTCGGATCGGCTGATCCCAACAGTACTCGCTCATCTCTATCAGTAACTCTTACACAGGGGTTAATGTGAGGGACATTATGGGGTTAATTTCTATTAATAAGAGGCACATGGAGTTACTAAACTGTCATGCACAGGGCCAGACTTTATGTGGCTTGCTCAAGAGTATCCTGTGCCCAAAACTTACATGTACTGGCGCAAAATAACAACTCATACAATGTCGTATATCGAAGTATATTAACCTGAAATACCTCTGTCCCAAAGTCACTATGTACAGTTTATACCAACACCGTATAGCGGCTGAAATACAAATTACATTCAACACAAAAGTCTCATGTGCTCTCAGAATTACAGCAAAACCAAGATACACAGTTACATTTTATATCCCATCCCTTATACACAGTACGAAAACCTTAGCCTGTATATACCCACTTCTACAATCACCGCAGACGAAGTCGCGGGTACCAGCTAGTACTCCTATAAACATAAGATGACCTGTAAAACATTGATCTAATATGTGTGTCCAATTTTAGGCATTTCCCCTCTACAGCTGATGGCTAAGTGTTTCTCTAAGCAGGAGACTTCCTAACTAGCACTGCGAACTCTTCATTCTATGAATCAGTACATCTCACATCCGTATACTAAGCGGGTGTTAACTCTACCGTTGTTAATTTCCATTGCTATCTTCCATCATATGATTACAGCAATGGACATTAAACTGTTACAGAGATTAGTTTAATGTCTGATGCTGTCATCCTGTGACAGAAGAAAGCAACGGACATTAACAATGGTAGTGTGAACGCCCCCTGAAACTAAGAAAAAAATAATAGACTATAACTGAGATGGCATAAACTGTATTTCACTATAACCATCTTAAATAAAGACTCCAGGCAAAGCTTATTGTCAAAAGCATTGTGTTTTATCTAGTTCAGGGCTTGGGGGAGAAAGGAAAAAAAGTGCATGGCTCAGCAATTTAAAGAAGCGCAAAGGAGTCTCCCTCATGTCTTGTACTACGTATTTCACAGTCTGTTTTTACTTAATGTTCTAGGCTTAGTTTTGAAATACTAATAAACATACTTTGATATACAGATATATTATATATACAGTGGGGCAAAAAAGTATTTAGTCAGTCACCAATAGTGCAAGTTCCACCACTTAAAAAGATGAGCGGCGTCTGTAATTTACATCATAGGTAGACCTCAACTATGAGAGACAAAATGAGAAAACAAATCCAGAAAATCACATTGTCTGATTTTGTAAGAATTTTTTTTTCAAATTATGGTGGAAAATAAGTATTTGGTCAGTAACAAACAATCAAGATTTCTGGCTCTCACAGACCTGTAACTTCTTCTTTAAGAGTCTCCTCTTTCCTCCACTCATTACCTGTAGTAATGGCACCTGTTTAAACTTCTTATCAGTATAAAAAGACACCTGTGCACACCCTCAAACAGTCAGACTCCAAACTCCACTATGGTGAAGAGCAAAGAGCTGTCAAAGGACACCAGAAACCAAATTGTAGCCCTGCACCAGGCTGGGAAGACTGAATCTGCAATACGCAATCAGCTTGGATTGAAGAAATCAACTGTGGGAGCAATAATTAGAAAATGGAAGACATACAAGACCACTGATAATCTCCCTCGATCTGGGGCTCCACGCAAAATCTCACCCCGTGGGGTCAAAATGATCACAAGAACGGTGAGCAAAAATCCCAGAACCACGCGGGGGGACCTAGTGAATGAACTGCAGAGAGCTGGGACCAATGTAACAAAGCCTACCATCAGTAACACACTACGCCGCCAGGGACTCAGATCCTGCAGTGCCAGACGTGTCCCACTGCTTAAGCCAGTACATGTCCGGGCCCATCTGAAGTTTGCTAGAGAGCATTTGGATGATCCAGAAGAGTATTGGGAGAATGTCCTATGGTCTGATGAAACCAAACTGGAACTGTTTGGTAGAAACACAACTTTTTGTGTTTGGAGGAAAAAGAATACTGAGTTGCATCCATCAAACACCATACCTACTGTAAAGCATGGGGGTGGAAACATCATGCTTTGGGACTGTTTCTCTGCAAAGGGGCCAGGACGACTGATCCGGGTACATGAAAGAATGAATGGGGCCATGTATCATGAGATTTTGAGTGCAAACCTCCTTCCATCAGCAAGGCCATTGAAGATGAAACTTGGCTGGGTCTTTCAACATGACAATGATCCAAAGCACACCGCCAGGGCAACGAAGGAGTTGCTTTTTAAGAAGCATTTCAAGGTCCTGGAGTGGCCTAGCCAGTCTCCAGATCTCAACCCTATAGAAAACCTTTGGAGGGAGTTGAAAGTCTGTGTTGCCAAGCGACAGCCCCAAAACATCACTGCTCTAGAGGAGATCTGCATGGAGGAATGGGCCAACATACCAACAACAGTGTGTGCCAACCTTGTGAAGACTTACAGAAAACGTTTGACCTCTGTCATTGCCAACAAAGGAGATATAACAAGGTATTGAGATGAAATTTTGTTACTGACCAAATACTTATTTTCCACCATAATTTGAAAAAAAAAAATCTTACAAAATCAGACAATGTGATTTTCTGGATTTGTTTTCTCATTTTGTCTCTCATAGTTGAGGTCTACCTATGATGTAAATTACAGACGCCTCTCATCTTTTTAAGTGGTGGAACTTGCACTATTGGTGACTGACTAAATACTTTTTTGCCCCACTGTGTATATATATATATATATATATAAAATGATATATTTTATATATTGTTCAGAACGTGTATAAGCAGTCAATGTATACTTCTGGTTCTTATTTGTGTTCAATCTTCATTACAACACTTCATACATAAATAAAAGTGATGCAAAATCACAAGGAAGCAGCTGTAAGCGAGGCAGAGGTAACAGTCACACCTGGGATCTGGTATGTAGGGTTGGTCAAAGTCCCCTTGCTACAGAAGAAGACAACAGTGTCATGTAGTTCATGAAAGATGGTAGACCCAATTGCAGATTTTACATTGGAGTCCAGGAGCCTCAGCTTACACCTCTGCAAAAATGAAATGTTACTTCTATAATCCATCTAGAGTATTTTCAAGGCTTCTATGCACATTATAATACATGACTGATGTCATTAAAGTGGACCTTTCATGTCCTGGGGAACATGTGATTTTATATATTTCTATAAAGCTAATGGTGTAATGTTAATTCAGCACACCATCGACTTTCCCAATATGTGTCCTGGGACAAGAGATATCGGTGCCATTACTGATCTTTGTCCACTGTCAGAAGAGTGTTCCTGAAAGTCTAGCTGGGCTGTGAGGAACACCCCTCCTGACTGCACTCGTCCATAGCTCTGTACTGTCAGAAAGGGCACTCCTTACAGCCCAGTAATAACGCTAAGCTGTGTAGAATGTCCCCCCAGTATAGGGCTATGGACAAGTACAGCCAGGGAGAACGTTCCTCACAGCTTAGCATCATCGCTGAGCAGTAAGGAGCATCCCCTCTGACAGTACAGGGCTATAGATGAGTACTGTTAGGGGGGACGTTCCTCACAGCCCAGCTAGACTGTCAGGAACACCCTTCTGACACTGGGCAGAAATTGTTGCTGTTATAACGGTACCGATATCTCCAGCCCAGGGGTATGTAATGGGAAAACTTTCTATCAGTATATAAAACCACATATGCCTGAGGACATGAAAGGTCCTCTTTAAAGGGAACTTGTAACATGGAAAATGCTTTTTAATCTGTAGGCAGCATGCGATATAGCAGGAGGAACTGAAGATATACAGCTCTGGAAAAAAATTAAGAGACCACTGCAACATTTTCAGTTTCTCAGATTTTTCTCTTCATTGGTATATTTTTTAGTAAAATGTACATTGTTCTTTTATTATATAAACTACTGACAACATGTCTCTGAAATTCAAAGCAAAAAAATGTTGTATTTATTTGCAGAAAATAAGAAATTATCAAAATAAAAAGAATCAGTGCTGTCAGACCTCAAATATTGCAAAGAAAACAAGTTCATATTCATTTAGAAACAACAATACTAATGTTGTAACTCAGGAAGAGTTCAGAAATCAATATTTGGTGGAATAACCATGATTTTTTTATGTAGATTGTGAGCCCCACATAGATCTCACAATGTACATTTTTCCCTATCAGTATGTCTTTGGAATATGGGATGGAAATCCATGCAGACACGGGGAGGACATACACCTCCTTTCAGATGGTTTTTTGCCCTTGGTGGAATTTGAACACCAGGACCCAGCGCTGCAAGGCTGCAGTGCTAACTACTGAGCCACTGTGTGGCCCCTATAATAACCATGATTTTTAATCTCAGCTTTCATGCGTCTTGGCATGCTTTCCAACAGTCTTTCACACTACTTTTGGGTAACCTTATGCAACTCCTGGCACAAAAAATTAAGCAGTTCTTCTTCGTTTGATGGCTTGTGACTATCTATCTTCCTCTTGATTACATTCCAGAGGTTTTCAATGGGGTTCAGGTCTGGAGATTAGGCTGGCCGTGACAGGGTCTTGATGTGGTGCTCCTTCATCCACACATTGATTGACCTAGCTGTGTGGCATGGTGCATTGTCCTGCTGGAAAAACCAGTCCTCAAAGATGTGGAAGAAGATTTATTATAATTTGTAATTTATGTATGTAGATCTCTGCTCTTCCTATGAGAAGACAAGAAGGAGGTTCTATTGGAGACTGACAGCCTCCCCTCTATGACTCTGCATACAGAGATGGCTGTCGATCACTGATAAGATCACCTCCTTGGCTTCTTAGCATAGAACAAAAAGACATTTAGATATATAATTGATAAGGTACACTGAATCTTTTCCGGCATATTTACACATCAATCTACTGAGCTCATTCTACCCACAGATTGTATGGCATTTTTATGTGACAGGTTCCCTTTATATTTTCGGGCTGCAGTAAGTCACAGCAGATTGGTTCTTGAAGCTCTATCAAATACCTTGTTTGCCTGTCATATGCTTGGGTTGCCTTTGTGCCCTATATAGATCTGACAACAGAAGGCTAATTTTCCTCCATTTGTTAGGTAGCCAATTACCAAAATTGACAAAACAGTAGAGGGACAATGTCCTCCCGTGAGGCCTGATGTAAAGCATGTGTTAAATAGGGCACAAAAGAAACAAAAGCCTTAATAAACTGCTAAATTGAGGTAAAGTCCGGAGCAGATATTATTAGCTCATTTCTTCTGTGTGACAATGGATTCCAACTAGTTGTTACTCTTGTGGGATTAGTTTATATTGTACTATAAAGTGGCGGCTCGGAAAGAAATTTTAATTCAGAATGGCAGCTAACAGAGGTGACTGCAGCCATGTTCAGCTGTATTTGTATCTCCCAACCTGGTGGACTGGAGAATAAGCTCTGTATTAGTCTCATGTTGGGTAAAAAGACTTATGCCGGATTCAAACAGAAACTCACAGCATTATAAATCACTATGATACAGTGAGTTTAGTTCAGTTATCATGGTTGGCCTGGAAAACACAACTGTCACATGGGCCATGTTTCTGCGACCAGATAGCTATCCATCTGAAAAACCCTCAGCCATGCTCTCAGCTTAGCAGAGATACAGTTGCATTCAGTAAAGGAAATCGTCTTGTAAACAAGAAAGTTTTCATCCACTTGACTGCAAAAAGTTCCCCTAAAAATGAAGAGGCAATGACCACAAAACATATCAGAAAATTGCATAAGAACCATTATTCCATCCATTGCTAATTTTCCTAAAACTGAATGAATCATCAGCAAAAACAATCCTCATCTCTGATCTATTTTACTTCTGCCTGTACATATTCTATACTCTGAATCTACATTGTATTTTCTAGTCATATCCAAGTTCTGGAAGTTCTATCTCCAATGTTCAGAGATGAAGATGTTTAACTAACTGGTTAAGTGCCATCAGCGCCGCACCTCCCATGAGGCGACCTGAAGCGAGCGCTTCAGGTGGCGCTATGCCAGGGCCCCGGGGAGGGCGGCATTTTTGCTTAGCTAAGCCAGTCCAACACAAGCTGTCCTGGACTGGCTTAGGGTCACCGTCTTGGCAGCCCGGCACGGGAAGCGAGTGGTGGATTGGGGAGGCCCTGTGGATGCAGCACTGCTCCAGCGGCCTCCCCAAACGCTCAAGCAGAGACCAGGTCCTCTCCTTGCCTGCTCTCTGCCAGCTAACGCGGCTACGCCCTGCCCCTTCGTTCAGCTTTCTGTATGTCTTGAGTATTAAGGGAGGTGGTTAGAGTTGCATATTGATACATGGCATCATTGACTCCACTTCGATTCTACAGAAGGAGCAAGAAGGATGGATTCTGAATATGGATAACAAGGTGGGGGTTTGCTTTATATTAATGATTTTCTGTGCCTTTTATGGAAGCATTGAGGGGGCTCTGCTTCATACAACATACCCGTAGTCCACTCCAGTGTAAAACTGCACTTAAAGGTGACCTGTCCCAACTCCTGACTTATCTATTTTAGTAAATACTTATAACCCTTATGAAATAATAATTCTACAGTATCTTTTCCCATAACTCCACATTGTGACATTCCTTTGTTATTCCTTCTAGAAATGTATGAATAAATTGAAATTTGGGTATTTCCATTAAACTTTTCAAAGGGGTGTATCCTTACACAGTATAATTCTATCACCACTGATTGGGCAGTGTAAGACTCTAGGAACACCCCCACCTGACTAGTAATACCCAAGTGTCAATTTATTTATAAATTTCCAGGAGGAGTCACAGGTGAACAGCAGAATGTAGAGATCTCAAGAACTTTTGTTTTTTTCATGAAGAATACACGTTTACTAAATCAGTTCTGTCGGATGCAATGACCAATCCTCCAGATGTACCCAAGTTTGCACTCGATGTGCATTTCTGCTGTTTTCACAATGTGCACCTCATGCCCAATATGTGATCAGAACCCACATGCAGATCTCTTTCCAATAGATTTTTCACAAATGAAGACTCTCCACAGTTCACAAATGACCTATACATGTGACCTCTTATTGATCCAAAAAGTCACAGTTCATCCAGTTGCTTTAAGATGCACTGAAGAAACAGGACCTTTAGAGAAAAATCTATTTTGATTACAGGGATTATGTACTGAGAGTGTGGAGAGTTTAATACCAAATTAAGACTTAATCTCCTGACATCTGCTCTGGAAGTAGGGCCAGTGTCTCTACTACCCATAGTCTCCATAATTGTTTTCATATTTGCATTCCATCCTGAGGTCAGTCTTGTGCCATTTGTGAATAGGTTACTCCTTATGCCTGCAATTGACTAGAGAGGTCACCAGACACAAACAGAATTTAATCTGCTGTCACCCAGGACCTGCAAACAAAAGTCGCCCTGGAAATGGAGGATGCTGGGGAGGTGAGTAAATTGTTTTATTTTATTGCACCCATTTGCATTGTTTACAGATAAAGGGGTTGTTATTGTTTGTATAATGAAAAGGTACACAATTTTCGAGTATGCCATTGATTTCTTTTTTTTTTTAATTCAAAAGTTTATTGAATAAATTTGCGCATACAGAAAAAAGATAACATTGCAATAAAGAAATAATCAGCAAGGAAAAGACTTAAAACATCACTGTTGAAACAACAATAAAAGGTAGTAACAGAGAAAAATTATATACCCAACCAGTACTCAGGAGGGAAAGGTAGCGAAGGAGAGAGATGGAAGTGGGGAGGAAGAGAAAGGAGGGGAATCTATAAGGAAGGAAGAGAAAGGGGGGGGAGGGAAGGGTAAAATTCTTCAGACATTACAAAATTCCCCACCATCTTGAACGAGATCCAAAACAGTTATATGATTTAACTTGTCCCAAAGAGAACGATAAGCTGTATCTTCCAAACCCACCAGGTCAGGGAGCAAACCCAATGGGATCAGTGGGGATATGCCATCGATTTCTGACGGTTTTCTAGCTCTGTCAGTCGATGGTCATGTGATGGACAGTCCATGGTCATGTGATGGATAGTCCATGGTCATGTGATGAGCACACAGGTGCACATCTCGTTACCAGGTACATGTCTGATTACTGTGCTGTGACTGTAATGAGCTGTGAACCTGTCTGTACATCACATGACCATGGACTAGAAAATACTGACAAAGCCTTTGTGGCGAAACCCACGTCAGGGCACGTTCTATCGTGGTATGTACTATCCGTCATGATTTGACTTTATTTACTTTACTTTATTCCACTTCACTCCAGCATCTACAGTATTTCCTATATTTGTCCTTGTGCAGAGCTAGCTATATTAACCCTTGAATGAAAGCTATTACTATGACTTCACTACATACAAACACTCACTGATGCTGATCTCTCTGCTAAAGGCTATTTGTTATCACCATACTCCACTGCTGGATTTTATTATTGTTATATACTTACATATTCCCAACTACCACATATGTTCTTTGACAGATAGCATTGGCCCCCCTCATATGCATATGTAGATGTCTCTGTATTTTGTTGTATTAATGTTTTTTAATATCTTCAAATAAATCATTGTTTTTTACTTATGATGATTCCATTGTCCATGTTCTATAGTGTTTATTTTTTGGATAATCATCTAAAAAAATTTTGCCTTTAGTTGTATGTTTTCATATTTTAGTGCTTCCTGGGCCTTCAAGGGGTTGTCCAGGTCTGAGTGAGTATTAAACAAGCCATCATATGGTTACATTGATGGATAAATAAAAATAAGTTTTAGAGTTCAGAATGTGACCACAAAAAACAAACAATAAAATATTGGTCCAAGCTTTTACTACTTCACAAACTTTATTCAATTATATTTTGAACTGTTTCCAGTTTTATATTGGTTATATGGCTTCTACAATCTTTTTTCCTCAATTGTGGCTTGTATCCATTTCTCAATTCTAAATGTGTCTTCAAGGTAAGAAATGTTAAAGACTATCGATATACAGTATACATGTGTACTACAGAAACTGTAAGAATATACAATACCTGTCAGCAGGATGGCTCATTGAATGCAAATACCTTTGAACCCTACAATTATGGTACAACACCATGGTCAATGCTTGGAATATACTGACTGCCAGTTCAAAGCTTTGATTGGACAGTCAAAAAAAAAAAAAAAAAAAACCATTTCAGGAAAACTTATAATTTGACTGGAGACACCAATAAATACAAGTGTATTCCACCCAGACGACTCCATCTTGGAGAACCCCCACAGTGCTATCTATTGGTCTTTTGAACCACATGAAACACCAAAGTGATCCCAAATAATGTTTTGATACAGAGGACAAAGGGTCCTATTATATGTTTTCACTTCCACTTCCTCCGTGACTGTTGGTCCTTTTCCACACCTCGTTTCCTTTTTTTTACAATACAATTCCTCCGAAGATCTGAGTACTGTATATGTCTGCCACCTAATAGCAACGTTGATGAAACCAACAAAGAAAGCGACCAAGAACCCCAAAGCAATCACATGAACAACATTTGTCCTGTGTATTCCCAATCCACATTACACATCCACATTATTATAGCCTGCCCTGTGCCCTACTAGTGAAGACACTATAATAGTGAATAAGAAGGACTCCTCCAAGTAATGGAGCATGGAAAGGGTGCCATTGTGACTAGAGATGAGCGAACAGTAAAATGTTCGAGGTTCGATATTCGTTTCGAGTAGCCCCTCAATATTCGACTACTCGAATCGAATATCGAACCCTATTATAGTCTATGGGGGAAAATGCTCATTTCAGGGGTAGGAAACGTTCGATCAAATTATACTTACCAAGTTCATGAGTGAGGGTCGGGCTGGATCCTCCGAGAAGTCTTCTCCGTGCAGCGTTCCTGCGGCATCTTCCGGCTCTTCATTCACTCTGCCAGACATCAGGCCTGGGCAGAGCTGACTGCGCATGCCCGCACTACAAGCGGACATGCACAGACGGCTCTGCCCAAGCCCGATGCCTGGCAGAGTGAATGAAGAGCCGGAAGACGCCGCGGGGAAGCTGCACGGAGAAGACTTCTATAGGTAGGAGAAGAAGCAGCATTGATTGGCCGACTGTATAGCATTCGGCCAATCAATGCTTGTTCTGCATCGAACTTTTACATTCGAACAGCTAGTGGTACTCGATCGAGTACGAGTATTTCGAATACCGTAGTATTCGATCGAATACCTACTCGATCGAGTACTACTCGCTCATCTCTAGTGAAGACACCATAATAGTGAATAAGAAGGACTCCTCCAAGTAATGGAGCATGGAAAGGGTGCCATTATGACATAATACTCCATACTATAAAGCTAGTACAGCTGCTCTAAGTCTGGGAAATCTGAAATTCAAATATTTCTTTAAGATATTCCATCACTTGTTGAATTTGAAGACTGAATAAGAAAAAAAAAGAAAAATATAAATGTTGACTCCAACCTTTTCTAGAACTGAGCCACTGATATTACTTGAAAATATTTTTTAACCATTACAACATCGCCAAGTAAAAATGACTAAGACATTAACCACTAACAACATATAGCAAAATAATTCACTGGCATCATCAAAAAATGATTTCCTGTGAGAAAATTACTGTAGGATGTTTTCATTTGCTGTCATGATTATTTTACATTTACTGACTTATGATTTCGCCAGGCTCTCGCTCATCAATTAAATACATATAGCGCTTGAGATGTTTCCTTGCACGAGCCAAACCATTATTAAAAAAATTAAGTTTTCCTGTGTATACAACGGCTAGACGAGTTTTCATGACAAAGTTGGTAATTAGAACGGCGATTTAATGGTGAATCAAGCAGAAATATTCAAACCATGACAAACGACTTTAATAATGTGGCTTGCAGTGCGTTAACAGAGATGAATCTCACTTCCTAAAACTCGAGGCTTTTCTGCCTGCCTCGAAGATAAAACTGTCCAAGAGGTATTCTGTACCCGTTATTCAGAAAAGCTTTCACTAGATTTTAAGTGGTCCAAATAGCTTGCAAATGCAAAAACATCATTCAGCCGTATGATATTCCTTCTGCTGGAGGTAACAGTAAGGAGAATTTTTTGCAAGCCTAAGATTTACTTTTCTGGTTCTTGCTTATTGCCCTGGCGCCGGTTTAATATCATAACCTCTGTCTTGAGGAATTGCGAGAATGTCACCATGGCTTCAAAATTGAAAGCTAATTTTCGTGTTTGTCATAAGTTTGTTAAGACCACATGCTTTTCACCATCTGAAAAATGTCATTATTCTGTCCTTGCTGGGGCCTCGTAATTGGATAGTAAGGATGTTCAAAGACTAATTTAGTGAATTGCACAATATTTTAAATGGAATTATGCAGGCTTATAGGCCCTCCAGGGATTGAGCTAGGGTCCTCCTGAGAAAACCTGTTTATCAGTAAATGATATTAGCAGCCTTCACGTAGCTTTTGTCTTCATTAAATTGCTGCTCTCCCAATTGAGGGTCACATCTGAGGCTTGATTTGATAATTTGTCATTATTGTCTTGCTTATTGGAGCATAAAGTTGATACAAGGCAAGCCGCGGAGTTAAATAACTTTTTATTAAGAGCTCCTGTAAAGACATGTTACTAACCACACAACTAATGAAGAAAATATGGCGTGTGACAAGATTGTTACGTTATAAAATTAGATCCTTCCAAAGTCTCCAAAATATTTTATTATATCATGAAAATGAAGTAAAACAGGACGACCATGCCTAGACAGCAGGGAATTGTGCAAGTAACATTATATCAGGAGCTCCTTTATACAGTGGAATACTTAAACAGTCATATAATACATTGTATATCTACCTTCTGTGCCAGGGTCAATATGAGGCTACAGCTCCATGTTGTGGAAACACAACGTTCTTGGCTTGTGGAAACACAGCAGAAAAACATGCTTTACAGTAACAACAAAGTGAACAAGACTCTGCCCAATTCTATCCACGCTTTTCAGAAAAAAACACTACAGAAAAGATACATTTTTAAAAACGCAAGCATTTAAAAAAAAAAAAAACATGTCAATTTTAGATTTAATAAGGTAAGAAAAACTGCAGATAAAACCTGCACAAATGCAATGAAAGATTCTGCAGAAAAAAAACCCAGTGCATTTTGGCTGTGTTTTTTCCACTGCATTGTTTAACTGTGGGAGGAATATGCAAATCTGTTAGCTGAGAAACTGACTTGGTAAAAATCCCACATTATGCAGTAAAGGCTTCTGGGAAAGTTGGACATGATGTTCAGGGTGCTTCCTATAGAGGGCAGCATAACAGAGGCACTGTCTCCCTATATATATCTTGGGAGACAGATTTGCATATTCCTCCCATGATCCCTTACAAAGGAGCAACTATGACTGTATAAGTCTCCACACACCTAATAGGTGGTCACTCCTTAAGGAGTGACATTATCCACATAATCTTGTTTAACTGTTTTTCACTTTGTGGCTTTGTGCCTTAGCCTTATAGTTACTATAGTACAGTTTAATAGACTATTCAAACCAAGCAATATAAAAGAAAAACTATAAATGGAACTGAAAAATCCAACCAAATAGTCCCCTTACTCAAGCAGCAGTGGGGGCATCCCCAATGCTGTCAGAGAACTCTCCAGCGCCGTCTCCATCTTCATCAGGAACATCCTCTTCCTGTGTCTTCTTCCAGCGCAGGCGGTGAAATTTGCAGACCTCGGGCAGAGCCTACTGTGCATGCCCGCGGCCACAAGAAAAATGGCCGCTTATACAGTAAGTAAGCGGACATTTTTCTTGTGGCCTATGGGCATGCGCAGATGGCTCTGCCCGAGGCCGACAAGTTTCACCACCTGCCGCGGAAGAAGACACAGGAAGATGACGTCCTGATGAAGATGGAGGTGGCGCTGGAGAGTTCTTTGGCAGCATTGGGGACACCCCCAGTGCTGTTTGAGCACTGGGGCCCGCCCCCAGTGCCGCGAGAGAACTCATTTGCATATTGTTGAAAACCGATATTTCACGCAAACGGCGGCCTGGAGAAGACTTCTAAAGATAGGAGACGAATAGCCTTTCTTAAAACTATTTTGACATGGTAGGGAAAAAACATGTGTTTAAATGATAGGATCCCTTTAAGTATTTTAGACCCATTTTCATCTTGTCCAACAAAGGAGTGACTTGTTGGGAAATGGCGTCTGGCATAATATGTGACCCTGTTCTGTGCATAAGTCTGCTGCAAAGTAAGTCTACCAACTATACAAAACAATATGACACTGACATCAGTCATCTGCCATCAGTCACTATGACAAGTCAGACATGTTTTAATACTGTCTACTGTAAAGATATAAACATTAGATAACTGGTGAACAAACAGCGATGCATAATAGTGTTTTACATCCAATCACCATTCACTTTAAGGTGAGAGAACACGTTCCACGTCCACAGGGGTGCACTGACCGGAAACTCCATTTGGGGGTCTATACACTATGACGATAGAAGCAATGTGTCCATCTAATGCTATGAATAAGAACCTTGTCTCTAGGGTCCAAAACATGTAAGATATTTTTTACCTTTGGAATAAATTGTAAGGTTTATTTTAACTGTTTGGATGAGTGCTGGACATATTGCTTCTATTTTCATATAACGCACATAGTACAGCCAGACATGAAAAATCTGCCATTGTATTTTTGGCCCAACATATAAAGTTCCTATCTGTAAGTGGACACCTTTAGACTCTGGGGCATTAAAATAACTTACAGATGTCATAGTAACAATAATAATAAATCAGTAGGTTGGAATACGGCTTCTCACATTTGTCTCTGTCCTCTATGATTTCACACAACACAGTTTATCACTTTGCTGGCCCTTTCTATCAAATGGCATTGTATACAACTGATTATGAGGAGACAGCTACAGCTGTGACTGGACCCAGGGTAGTCAGGAAGACTGGCAGAAGACGTCTGAAGAAGCAGCTGTAAACTAGTGCCATAAACAGAAAGGTGTATCCTAGGTAAGTTGTGACAAATGGTTACCTATAGTCTGTGTGCAATCTTACTGATCTCAAAGAAATGTTATTTTATCCAACAATTTAGCATTAACAGCACATTGGCATTTTACAGCTCACTGAACCTAAAGGGCACATATCATAGTGACTGGTTGCCTTAAAGGGGTTGTCCCATCACAAGGATCCTATCTATACTGCTTGTTAATGTGGATGTAAGACTATTCCTAAATACACTGCTTCAGCAAAACTGCTTTGTTTGTCCACTATCTTACTTTATTCAATTCTTTGTGGCCACAGCCCTGACTTAGCTGCTCATGAGTCAAGTGATGTATCTGCTGCTCTCAGGGGGGAGGGAGGAGGGGCTAAGTGCAGGGAGCCAGCCTGTGTATCTAGCTAATCCTGTGTCTACACCATGTGACCTAGGTCCTGCACTCAGATGGAGGAGAGGAGCTGCTTTCATTTCTTCTGTTCTCCCAGTTATCAGGCTAGCTAATTCAATTTTTTCTACTGTGCCTGAATCAGGCGAACTGCCATAAACATCTCAAAAATCTTTTTTTCCCCCTGACGAAGCCACGGTAGTGGCGAAACGCACGTCGTGGCGCGTTCATGTACATGGAGGTCTACTTATAGGTAAATGTAACCCTGCATGATCTTAATTCTATTTATGTGTATATACTCTATGTAAACCATGTTTAAACTAATGAAGTGCTGTTCAGATGCACAGATATACCATGACATCTGATATATATATGTAACATGAGTTATACCTATAGCCTTTGATGCAGTATTGCAACTTAACCTCCATGTATTATATGGTTTGTACTATCCCCTGTACATTTATTATTGTGTATTTTTAATGTGTTAAATTTAATAAAGTACAACATTTTTTTTTTTACAATTTTTGAGATGTTTATGGCAGTTCGCCTGATTCAGGCACAGTAGAAATATTCATATAGTTCTGCCCCTTTTTTGCCCTAGTTTTTTGTGTATATTAGCTAATTCAATTGTGTTCATTATGGCAGAGACAGGCAGTCTCTGTATGTAACACAGAATGGAGTTGCTGCTGCCTGTACTTCATAGTCCAATATGGGTGGGCGGAGCTACGCACGAATTCGGGGCGGAGCTAAATGGCAGGTTGCATGTGAAACCCCGCCCACCCAATGATGCAAGAAACCAGGAAGAAAGAAGATTTTACGGCAGTAAAGACTGATGAGTATGCGAGGTGAGAATACCCCTTTAACATCCATTAAGCCAATGTGAAATATTCAAGACTTCCGATTACCAGAATTGGCTCTGTTCTATTAGGTAAGAATTTGACTGATTGACAGATCTGTACATAATATACATATGTTAGTGGGCAACAAATCTGTCACCTTCATTGGACACTTAACATTTGAGAAAAATGTCTAATGATTTTCTTGTTAAAATTTGGAAAAGCCAAGCCAGTGGTAAATCATGTCCTATGTTTGCTATGTGTTGTATTGTGGGGATATTTAGTAGCTACGGAGTAAGTGGTGGCTCAGTGAGCATCATTATGTATATTTATGGATGAGAGGTTCTAGGTTGACTTTGTCTTATGCCGTGCCAGACAAGATAATACTGGATGCAGATTGTAACAGCTTTAATTGAGCATTATCATGGCACCCTGTTACTGGGAGGAATTAAATACATTTATATCATAAAGAAATTTTGGAGACTGTTCCCTTTCCTCTCAGCTAGCTCTAATTCTTATTGTGGCTGCAGGACTCTTAATGTAAAATCTCTCCGGGAACAAAATGTTAATAAGTTAAATTGTTGCTAACAAATGAGTGCTCCTTACCTGACAAATAATCTCCATCCTGGAATATATCTATGTCTGCTTTCTACTATCTAATTTGAGAGTCGGGAAAATGTGCAGTTATATATTAATGAACAGAGAAGAATTGCAAAAATGAGGAATATATATTTCATTCACTATAACAAAGATACTACTTTATTCTTCTCTATAGTGTCTCCTAGCCTGGAAATCTCACTTAGTCAAAGGCAGCCATCCATCATAGCAGCGCCTCCAGCGCTCGGCACTGTGTGCCAGTGATTACATGTCTTTTCCAGCTACTGACTTCTGTGCAGATGTTTAAATTGGTAAGAATTAGAATATACTATAGGGCAGACTAAATGGGCACTGATCGCAAAGTTCTCCATACACCAAAGAATGAAACAAAGTAAGCAAATAATAATATCAATGCAATATTGTCAATACTTTATGACATTGTTCAGCATGTTATGTCAATACCATATCCCGGCTGTACATGCTTTTATGTGCCGGACCCATATGCCTGATATTCAGCTGGATAAGGAAAAATAAAAGTAAAATAATTTATCTCTCACATATGGAAAGGATAGCCCAGGGAAATACTGACACTGAATCAAACCAGCAAATTTGCCTTCATTGTTGCTAATTGACTTTTTCTGTCTAGGACTATATGGCAGACTTTGCCAATGCCTCCTGTGGCAGTATTTCTCAACCAATTGATGACGATGGACTGTGAAGGAAGGTTATTATTTGCCTTGTTTTTGTGTCAACATATGTTTTCTTATTGTTCATATATTGTTATCATCTTACATGGTGATGTACATTGTAAAAGATTTATAATACTAGGAAATACATTGATTTACAGCAATACCAAGTCACAGGAGGAACAATGGTATGTTAAATTCAACAATGTCACATATGTGGTGTTGGTTAATACCGCTGCCGTGTAGCACTGGGGCCCTAGGTTTGAAGACATCTAATGGTAACTTGGAGCTTGGATCTCCTCCAAGTCTGGTTTCTTCCTTCATTCCCAAACCATACAGATTAATTTGCTTCTTATGAAATTAGCATTACTGTATATGTGTCTGAGATTGGAAAAGAGGATTTGCTCAATGATCATTTTACAAATCGCCATTCCGGTCTTTGCTGTATTTGAGTAAGAAGGAGGTTCATGCCTATACATATCCATAGTTACTTGACCAAGCTCACCATATAATCTTTGCCGTATGAGAATCTTTTTCCAAAATAATCTCTCTCTGTGTTTGGATTAATCACAAAACAATGTTATAATAACAGTACAGTATTGTGCAATGGGTGATAGTTATTTCACCTAAAGAATACAATATATCATGAATATTCATTAAGGGTTCAGCCCCTGTTTAACCCTCTGTAAATACATTCAAAACCTAGAGCAAGGCAAGCAAGAGGTCAAATACCCCATTGTAGAAACTTACCAAGGTTTGTTTAATTCATGAAATATAAAATCCACACTCTATCAGAATGTAATAGGCCAAAGTACACAGGCACACAGATATCCATTGTGCCCACATGCCAGTGAAAGAGATTATCCCATGTATATTAAAAGATGCAGAAACAAAACATAATGGATGCTATATTAATAGACATAAAACAATAATTATGATGGCACTAATATAACACAGTCACAAATGAATAACACATAGGAAGACAAATACAATATCAAGCAATGGTATACAATGCATTAATATCTAATTAAAGGCATCATGATGTTTAGTCAAATTGTAAGTAATATGGAATAAATAATATTAAAGAAAATGATATACTGCCAATGCTAAAGTGAAAAATCCAAATGAATCTGAAAGTACCAATGACTATCCAGATGGAAAGTATATCCTGTACTATATATCATTTCACACAATGTGGCACCTAGGCCAATTGAGACCTAAATATGTCCACTATATCAACATCTTCATGAGATTGTATTGTAATAAACATTCTTGTAATACAAAAAACAGGGAGAGATACTTCTTATTGGTAGATGTTATAAGCCAAGTATGTGCATAGACATCTGGTTTGTAATGGGGTTATTGGTGAAATGTTTGGGCAATTAATAGGGTCCGAGAGCTGAATATAAAAACTGATAAAATGACAACATGTATACTATAGTTAGAGTACTCAACATACCAGCCAAATTCACAACAGTGAGAACTTTGCAATAAGCTTTTCAGAGCTTGCATGTATGTGCATTAGGAAATATACTATATGATGCTATTATATGGCTGCCCCTATAGGCTCTAACTGTCAGTTTTCCCTAAGCTCCAAAGTTGCTGGAGAATAGTTGCTATGATGCCTCTCATACACTGCAGGAAAGAGGAGATCCTGCTCCTTATCTCTCTCTAGTTCACATTTAGAAACAGCAGCAACATAGAGAACATTATACAGCAGCCATGAGAATTGTTACTGTGCACCTAGCTCTGGGGTGAGACATTATAACACAGCAGCAGCATTATCCTTCTCCCCTCACGTCTCCATACACTTCTATAGACCGCAGCTCTAACCTCATTCTTTAATGAAGTTGAAGGTTTGTCTTATCTTTACCTCTCTGAAGACAAATATGGACAATGAATAGTGCATGGAAAGGAAATGCATGAAGCTGTTCGTAGCTGAGAAATTGATTTGGTTATAACCTTGCATCATGCAGTAAAGGCTTCTGGGAAGTCGGGCATGTTTTTCAGGGTGCTTGCTATAGAGGGCAGCATAACAGAGGCACTGTCTCCCTGTTTACATCTTGGGAGACAGATTTGCATATTCTTCCGCTGTTCTTTTAAGACAGCTAGAAATATTCTTACCAAATATATTTTCTAATTGCAACCAACTAACAGTGTTACGCTGGCAAGGCTAATAGGTTGGCGCGATGCATCAAACAGCTTATTTTCTCAGTGCCAATGTCAGTCATTAGTGAGACCAGTGTCTGCTTTTATTGTCCTGGACACCTATTTACTGCTCAGTACAAGCCAGTCCATGTAGACAGTGGCACAGCTGTCACATAATAATGACCAGCCATAGTCTCAGGGATGTTGGCATCTTATACACACCGATGGAACATGTTACCTTACTTTAATATATGTTGTGTTCATAGCAGAAGTCATCTAGCAAGTAGCTGAGCTGCTGGGTTTAGCTGTTGTATGATGATAATATTTGTTTAAGCTTTATTAATCTATATGTTAATTACTTTCTTACAAATTATATTGGAGGTCACTAGTAACTTACTATTGTTCTATTAAGATATTTTAAATTAACTGGAAAACTGGTAGAGTTGTAAGAACATGCTCTCGAGTGGCATTTTATCAGCATTTTCTGCATTATTTTGAAAATATATATATATTTTGTATATCGAGGATATTTTTCCATTGATACTCCATCATGTGTATGGAGGACAAAATAGTAAAGAAGAATTACATAGAGGACCAATATTACCTTAGGAATAGGGCTGGTGGGACGACTCTACAACATGCCCCAAAGACTTTTCTGTATATTCTGTGCTTTACTGTATTGTATTGCGATATGCACCTTGCTAGATGTTTAGTATACATATGGATGATGATCATGACTGACACACTGTTTTTGATAGAGGCACAATGCACACACATAACTATTTAGAGAATAGAAACGTATCTGATGACAATATTTCTTTCCATAGTCCTAATCGATGTATGTAGAACAGAATCTCTTGAAAATAAGAGGCAGGTCACATGACATTGTGCAGCC
Source organism: Leptodactylus fuscus (assembly GCF_031893055.1). Classification (NCBI taxonomy): domain Eukaryota; kingdom Metazoa; phylum Chordata; class Amphibia; order Anura; family Leptodactylidae; genus Leptodactylus; species Leptodactylus fuscus. Next base: position 197,186,380 of record NC_134266.1, on the reverse strand, counting down.
TGAACTCATTCAGAGGAAGAGTTCTTTTTCTAAGGTATTGGAGGTGTCAGCATTGGCAGGCCTAGAAGCCTGGGTCTATTATTGGGAAAACTCATTTTTAACTAAGCACATGCTTGCCTAGCCTTTAGAAAGTCTATTCCACACCTACCTTTTGTATGTAAATGACCTCAGTAGTTTTTGAAGATGCCCGTTTTTATTCATATGCTAATTAGCCTCCAGTGTGCACCTGGCAGTTTCAGCGAGCACTCTCTGCTGTGGGTGTGTGAAAGCAGGGAGATGAGTCAGCAGCAGCAGTCTCTCTGCTCTCACACACATAGCAGAAAGTGCTTGCTGAGACTTCCTGGGCATGATGGAGGCTAATTAGCATATGGATGAAAGCAGGCTCTTTCAAAAACTACTGAGGCAATTAACGTACAAAATGTATGTGTGGAATAGCCTTTCTAAAGGCTAGGCAAGTATGTGCTTAGTTAAAAATGAGTTTTCCCAATGATAGAACCCCTTTAAGAAGCCTCCCAGCTGCTATGGCTACCACAATGTTGCTGTAGGGATGGGCTGTTTGCTCATTGGCGCTGCCTTGAAAGTGATCTCTCAGTGCATGTACATTATACTAAATTGTTTTTCAGAAATATATATATCTCCCTGTGTTTAGTTAATTTTGCTCTTAAACACGATGCTCAGTTGGACTACATTTTCAATGAGAGAGTATTCCTTTAATATAAAGAGCAGTCCTATAATTCCTCAATTCCTCTGTACACCCCTACTACTAAAGGATGTTAAGGAAATACAATTTTGACCACTATTTCAGTTTTTACTGTGCTTATCACATATCACCTAATGTAAAAGAAGTCTAGCCTTGTGCGAAGCTTATAAGCTAATAGTATATATAACAATACATATGACAGCCCATAACCCTCTATACTCAAAGTTTGAGCACTTTTACAATGCCGCAGGAGAACATTAATGGAGTTAATCATTTTATATCATTATAGCCCATTCTCATTATAAACAGTGTCAATGCCAAATATAATGTGGCATTTATTCCATGTAATTCCATTTACAAACATCTGTGAAAATGACTGGCCTCTATATCACATTGGCCAATAAATGTCGCCACTCATTTGCCATGGCACAATTTAATGCTTATAAATGTAATTGACTTCCTTAGCACTTGAGTAGATTAAGGGTGCATAAAGAAGAAATACATAATAAACATGATGGCGGTTATAATAAGCTTGCATTTTCTAAAAGACAACTTCACGGTTTTAACACTTGTTAACTTGTTTTTACATAAAACCTAAGATGCTTCCATCCTGTAGCTATTAGAGGAAGGAGAGATTATGACGTCGTCAATAAGAAACGACTCATCTGAAGTTGGATGGTAGCCAGTTTATGTTTTAGATTTATGCACTTAATTTTTTTCCCTCGACAAAATTCAGATGAACATTTCCTCTCGGTATAGAGCAAGAAAATTGCTACATTATAGCTGCGTTAATGGTGATCAGCATGCTAATGAGCAACAGAAGGTTGTTATGGAGAAGATAGGTTCAAAGATATATGACCCCAAGGAAGAAAAACATGCAATTCTTTAGAGAATGCAAATAACTCGTTTGTAGGTCATATATTATTTGCTTTGGTCATTGTGGAGCATGGAGAATTTAATTTAGCAGAGCAAACACTGAACATTTTAGTTATAGACGTGCCGTTATGCAAAAAGGCCGAATATCTGTCTAATGGTCGCAATAGCAGTCCCGACTCCCCAGCTTTATTACTCTGATTGAATGTTATTTTCTTTTAAAGAGGTCTACAATAACATTTTATGATCTCCGGAGAGTTAAAAAGCCATCCTGTTCTACCAAATGTAGCACTATTAGGTTATGGTTTTGACAAAAGGTAAACTTCAATGTAACAAATCCGAGAACGAAGTAAATACACCGTGTTAGAGTTAAGTCCTCCATCTTTGTATTTTGTCAGCCATCTTGATACCTTTTTCATATAAAGTGTATGAGTATGTCTGTTTAAAGTTCAAAAGGCCCTTTTGGGTGGTTAAGGAATGCTGTGTAGATGAATCCTTATCTCTGTCTATCTCAAGGGTCTCATCTTTTGAAGATGCAACTGACTATTTGTATATCTCTTATCTCTTTTACTCAATGTATACACTTAGAGTGTGTAGAGTGTATATACTTAGAGTTTATGTAGCCTATTCGTTATCTTCAAGGTTGGAATTGATTGGCACCAGCATGTAATCTTCTCTATCTTGCCATGATATATACATATAGACATAGTGTGACATGTTAGTTCACACATAAGTATTTTGAAACTTTCTGTGTTTAAGGACAAAGTCCATCCTAGTTTGGAAAGCTATAATGAGATGCAAAATACATTGGGCCTTTAGCCAATAGTCATGTGCCAGGTTCTACAATGTTATGTCATTAGATTAGTCCAACCTACTTTTGTCTGTATTGTATTTAAACTACCTTTTTGCACTATTAAAATCAGAACTCACTTGATACACTATCAGCTGTGTGTGTGGCTTCTCCAGGCTAAAGGATGGGTGAGCTCATCCAGGCCTGTTATTTAATTTGGAACTCTGCAACATACTCTTATTATGGGGACCGCTTGATGTCTCTAACACACCGCCAACTTGTACATTTCATTTGACATCCATATGCATATATCAGGGGTACTGTGTTGGGTGCTTTGAGCTTGTTATAGTTATATATAGTATAGAGGTATTATGCTTCCAGTAAAACAATGAGCCACTATTCTATGTATATAAGACCTGGTTCACATCTGTGTTCGGTATTCTGCTCAGGGAGTCCACTTGGGGACCTTCCAAAAGGAATACCGAATGCATTAAAAAGTGGTGACCAATGAAACCACACAAACTCCATAGACTATAATGGGGTCTGTGTGTTTTCCGTGTGGTGTCTGTACAAATCATGCGGAGAGAAAAGTACCTTTCTCTCCGTATGACTCGTGAGGACACCACGCGGAAAACACATGTACCCTATTATAGTCTATAGGGTCCGTGTGCTTTCATTTCTCACCTCTTTTTAATGTGTTTGGTATTCCATTCATGGGTCTCCATGCAGACTCCCTGAACAGAATACCGAATGCAGATGTGAACCAGGTCTTACATGGTATACAAGATTTTGCTATGCCTTTCAGTAGGGAAATTCGCTCCTGCGGATGCATAGGCATAATCCATTGGCACTAGTACAGTGTATCTCATGGTAATACCTGCCCCTAATACTGGTTAAATTGTTACTAATAAGTTCATAGTTATCATTACTAGATACCATATAACTAAACCTTCAATACTACTACAAAACGTTTCAGTACAAGAGTCACCATCAAGTATCTATTGTTAAGTTTCATGGTGCGGTAAAATTTCATTATTCCTTCATACAGTGGTCTAGAAATTCAACTAATTCAGCATTTGTTTTCATCTATACAATATAGAATAATGACTCCACAAGCCACATACTGTGAAGAACATATTTTATGGGAGCACTTTATTTTGGTGTGTCTTCATTGAAAATATGTGCACAGTTATAGAATGCAGCAACATAAAAGGTATTTACCTACATATAGTGCAGAAGTAGAAAAAGACAAAACAAAGATACACTTTTGGTATTATTGGAATCGTACCAATACAAAAAATATAAGGCCAAATATTATTTATGTCATATCATGAATAGTGCAGCATTTAAATTGCAAAAAAAACAATGGCAAATTTGCCATATTCCCTTTTAAAATAATAAAAGTTAGTCAATAATTCATCCCACAAAAACCAACCCTTAACGCAGCTATGTTAAATTAAAAAGTTATAGCCTGATTCTAAAGGGGTAACTCCTCAAAGACTGTCCTGTTTTGGGCCTATATATTCAACCATTTAATGTAACTATATGGGACTTGCTTTTTGTAGGACAAGTTGTAGTTTAATGGCCCTAATTAGAGTAATAATATCTCACTCTTAAAGAGGTTGCCTAGGACAAAGAAAATCATATTAGGCCAGGGAAGGTGAAACCCCCCCCCCCCAACATGAAATTGTCCACCAATGTGTAATAAAGCTGTCCACAATATAAAATGATGCAGCATCAAAGGGCGACATTTTGGTTACCGAGGCAACCTTTGTCAAGTTAACTCTGTTGTGTGGAGAAAGCACATGTTAATGGTGGAGCCAAAATCGTAGGGATGCGTGCACCTTCCCATAAGAAAGCAGTTGTAGAATATGTAGAATGTGCCTGTGTCTTTTTTCATCTATGTGATGACGCACAGTGCAGAGATTCCTTATCCCCTTACACCAGAGTTTTGGCATAAAAAAAAAAAAAATCACAAACTGTAGATTTGCAACATTGTTAAAAATCATTTGTTGCAAAATTTGTAAAAGTGGTGTTTTTACACCTCAGTATATTGTGAAAAGGAAACAGGGCCGTTGTTCCCAGCAGAGTTCTCATCATGTACACCAGTTTGCTGGCATCAACAATGACTGAAATCTTTGCCAAGAATGAGCAGGTATACATTTCCCACTAGGCACATGGATCCCTGAGGATGTAGCTAATTTGTGGCATGTGCTCCTTTATAGACATGTCTAACCATATACAGTATACCTGAAGTATTTTCCAGCACATACACTGTACATACATACCAGATGTGAACATGGCTTCAGTTTTTGCTTTCTTCTTATCATTTTGTATTATCTACTCAATTATATAGCACTAGCTGGTACCCGCGACTTCGTCTGCGGTGATTGTAGAAGTGGGTATATACAGGCGCGGTAAGGTTTTCGTACTGTGTATAAGGTATGGGATATGAAATGTAACTTTGTATCTTGTTTTTGCTGTAATTCAGAGAATACGTGAGACTTTTGTGTTGAAGTTAATTTGTATTTGAGCTGCTATACGGTGTTGTGAGAAACTTTACATAGTGACTTTGGGACAGAAGTATTTGAAGTTAACCGTTTCCCGCCGATGGCATTTTTTGATTTTGGTTTTTCGTTTTTGACTCCCCTCCTTCTAAACCCCATAACTTTTTTATTTCTCCGCTCCCAGAGTCATATGAGGTCTTAATTTTTCTGGGACAAATTTTTCTTCATGATGCCACCATTATTTATTCTATATAATGTACTGGGAAGCTGGGAAAAAATTCAGAATGGGGTGGATTTGAAGAAAAAATGCATTTCTGCAACTTTCTTACGGGCTTTGGTTTTACGGCATTCACTGTGCAACCAAATTGACATGTCCCCTGTATTCTGTGTTTCGTTACGAGATACCAAATTTATATGGTTTTATTTACATTTTGACCCTTTTAAAAAATCCAAAACTATGTTAAAAAAAATATTTTTGAAAAGTCGCCATATTCCGACAGCCGTAACTTTTTATACGTGAGTGTACGGGGATGTATAGGGTGTCTTTTTTTGCGGGACCGGGTGTAATTTGTAGTTCTACCATTTTCGGGAAATGTTATTGCTTTGATCACTTTTTATTCAAATTTTTATCAGAATCAAAACAGTGAAAAAACAGCGGTTTGGCACTTTTGACCATTTTTCCCGCTACGGCGTTTACCAAACAGGAAAAATATTTGTATAGCTTTGTAGAGCGGGCGATTTCGGACGTGGGGATACCTAACATGTATGTGTTTCACAGGTTTTAACTACTTTTATATGTGTTCTAGGGAAAGGGGGGTGATTTGAATTTTTAATCCTTTTTATTTGTTTTTATTTTTTTTTTTACTTTTTTTTTTGCATTTATTAGACCGCCTAGGGGTATTGACATGGGTGGGCGGTGTCGCGGATTGTCAGAGCGGTGGGGGTCGGCAAACATGGCTGCTCCGGAGCGTTATAGAGCGCCTCCTGGAGTATGGTTAAGGTGAGGGGCAAAGTGGTAAAGTATATGTATATGTGATTGTGTGGGGTTAGGGGCGAGGCTGTAGAGGGCAATATGAATTTTGTGGCTTGCTATGGTCCAAAGTGTGTGAGATTGCAGAGATGGTGGTGTGAGTTTGGGTTTTGTGGGGTTCCTGGCACAAATGTATGTGCGCTATTGTGACGAAAAGTAGCCTATTACGCAATCGGGTGTATTAACTATGTTTGTGGAAACTTTCAGCCAAATCGGTCGAGCGGGTTTTGCGTGATTGAGGAACAAACATCCGAACATCCAAACCAACACACAAACTCACAAACCCACAAACTTTCACATTTATAATATTAATAGGATTCACATTGGCTGAGAAAAACAAAAAAAGCTGCATTAAAGACTGCATGGGTAAATTTTATATAAAATACTTTTACAATACTATTGTATCTCTAATAGAGATGAGCGAACACTGTTCGGAACAGCCGTTCCGAACAGCACGCTCCCATAGAAATGAATGGAAGCGCCGGCACACTGGGGGTTAAGCGGCCGGCCGTCGGCAAAGTCTGTGTGCCAGGTGCTTCCATTCATTTCTATGGGAGCGTGCTGTTCGGATCGGCTGATCCGAACAGTGTTCGCTCATCTCTAATCTCTAACCTTGGTGCCAATGGGTGCACTTCAAAGCTTTGAGAGATTTTTTTACCCAGCAGCTATACAATAGCATGGAGATTATTAGAGATGAGCGAACAGTAAAATGTCCGGGGTTCGATATTCGTTTCAAGTAGCCCCTCAATATTCGACTACTCGAATCGAATATCGAACCCTATTATAGTCTATGGGAGGAAAATGCTCGTTTCAGGGGTAGGCAACGTTCGATCAAATTATACTTACCAAGTCCACGAGTAAGGGTCGGGCTGGATCCTCCGAGAAGTCTTCCCCTTGCAGCGTCCCCGCGGCGTCTTCCGGATCTTCATTCACTCTGCCAGGCATCGGGCCTGGGCAGTGCCGACTGCGCATGCCCGCACTACAAGCGGACATGCGCAGTCGGCTCTGCCCAGGCCCGATGCCTGTCAGAGTGAATTCAGAGCCGGAAGACACCGCGGGGAAGCTGCACGGAAAAGACTTCTAAAGGTAGGAGAAGAACCAGCGTTGATTGGCCGACTGTATAGCATTTGGCCAATCAATGCTGGTTCTGCATCAAACTTTTATATTCGAACAGCGAGTGGTACTCGATCGAGTACGAGTATTTTGAATAACATAGTATTCGATCGAATACCTACTCGATCGAGTACTACTCGCTCATCTCTAGAGATTATGTGTTAGAAATACTCCAAATTTTACTCCCTACATATTCTAGTTTCTTATGTATTAACTATATCCATATAGTATATTTAAAGGGTGTCTCTTCCCAGGTCACACCAATGTTGTCAATGATATAACACTATATATGATAGTATTCAAGCCAATTAATCCCACAGCTCTGACGATTATTCATAGTCCTGGTATATAATATATATATATATATATATATATATATATATATATATATATATTAGCTTATTCTGGGCATATTTCTACGTTTATTGTAGACTGCTGATGTTTCTATTCTCTTTTGTTAGCGGTGACCTTTAAGCTTTTATTTCTCGCTGTAATATTTCAATTTTGATCCATATATAACCCTTATAATATAATCAGATCTAACTCAATATATAAATGTTTGTTGTTTTATCACGCCTTAACCCAATAATATACAGTGAAGCATAAACAGGTAATTAATATAGATAGGAGGTCTAGTTAAAATTCACAGGGTTTAGTGCGACTTGTTAATATAGTTCAGATTTCACCTTAGTTGAACCATTTAGCATAATATATTTCAACAAAATATTGTTTTAGTCACGCGAATATTCTATAGAAGAAAGCTTATTGGAAGAAATATTGCTTTAGGTGAAATTTTAATTCTGAAATGTGTTGCTAAAAGGGGTTATTTAAATAGGATCTCCTTGGAATGAATATTTTGAAAAAAAAAATCTTACAGGATGATTTATAGCAAAATTATATGAACAGAATGAAGGACAGAGGGATTTTTATTAGAATGGCTTTCATTTCCACAAATATAAATGATACCTTTTAGAAAATATATTGAATTTTATTAATATTCGGGAGATTGCCTGCAGTGTTAATCTTCATTCATACCTATATAATTTTCATTACTATGTACAAGGTGTATTTACCCTTTAACCAAATAATGCTTAAGCAATTCAAAGCAGGGCTCGCTGCCATTTGCCCAACTTTGCAATTTATTCACTTCCCATCCGCAAATCAGTTGAATGTTTTAATAAAAGGAGACCGGTTTCAATATGCCTCATATTTAACTCAATCTGTTCGGCTGAAATTAATCTAAACATCTCAAAGAAAATATCAGCTAATGTTGGTCTGAAAGCAATCGCTAACCCTTTACTGGACATGCTCAGCAATACCCTATAGCTGTCTGCGACTATCCTATGTAAAAAGGGTACAGTGCAGCATTTTTGTATGCTATTCCTTTATGATTCTGATGAATAGACCACTTTTTTTTCTACCTCAAGCTAAAATCATGACACTATCTTACTGTATAGTTGATGAGGCTGGACGAAGACACAGGTCCAACAAGTCCAACATATAACCCTACAATGTTGATCCAGAGGAAGGCAAAAAAAAACATGAGACTGGAGCCAATTGCCCCATGTCAGGGGAAAAATTTCCTTCCAGACCCAAATCTGGCAGTCAGTATAAATCCCCGGATCAACATGTCCTAGTTCGAGAAAGGCATCCAGGCCCTCTTTGAACTTGTGTAATGAATCCACCATCACCACTTCCTGCGGCAGAGAGTTCCAGAGCCTCGCTGTTCTTATAGTAAAGAATCCTAATCTATATTGGAATGCTAATGTCATATTAGATAAGTTTGGAAAAAAAATCCCCCGTGTTAGCAATTTCTTTATGAACAGGTAGTTAATAGTGTTGACTAGTAAATGTATGTTTCAGAAAGACCTCAAATCATGCATTTCCCTTCTTAGAGGCAGTTGGCACCTACCTTTGTTTCTGTATATCATATATACTAAAGTACCACTACACTTTAAGGGAGTGACAACAAAATTTATGTTATATTTCGATATATGTTAGTGGAAAGACTCAATATAACAGGTTTCCTTTTTACAAAAAACAACATCGCAATAGACTTTTCGGTTCCAGTTGTGGAAGGCAACAGAAGTGACCCTAATGGCAGTGTGAATACAACCTTGGGGGGCGTTCACACTACCGTCGGTGTCCAACAAGTAGTGTCCGCTCCTAGTGTCCGCTCAAAATCTGGCACGGACATTAGGAGCAGACACTACCTGTCGGACACCGACGGTAGTGTGAAGGCGCCCTTACTTATTTAGCTCCCACTGTTTTATGTGAAATGTTGAATGAATCTAAGGGTTGTGTCTATCTCTGAGTAAGTCTTACGCTTCAACCAATCACAATACCAGATTCAGAGAAATAAGAGGGGGCTCATTGGATAGGCCAATCAGCATTTAGATTGAAGAAGAGCTGCTAAATTATAGATTGAAGAAGGGCGGCACCTCTAATGAATGGGTGCACAGATAACATCACTATAAGCTCTAGAGGATAGAGCTGAATATGAAGAGGCGCATGAAGCCTATAATATCACAAGAGGAGTTTTGAGTTATAAATTTGTTTCTGTTATAGCACTTTTTGATTTTTGTGTAATCCTATGAATGGTATATGAAAGAGTAATATGAAAAATTTGGTGATGGTCACGTAAAAGAACAAGAATGTTGTCTGTCCTTCTCCGATTCATGACTCATAATTTTCTTTCTTTCAGACCTCCGGAAACTCTCATCTGATCTCCCAGGTTTCTATATTTCATTTTATATGGCCACAGTGGCAATGAAAGATCAGGCTATAGCTGTCTGTCCCTGTATTAAAGTTCAATATGGAATCCGTCCACCTGTCTGTCACTTTTCATTAAATTCTTACTTCTTCATTCACATTCTGATCTTTGCAAATGAACATTTGCTTAATAAATGTTCCCAAGACTAACAGTGCAGTGAAAATCCCACACAGCAGTAAATTATTAACTCAGTCACAGGGGGAGTGCCATATATGACTTTTCAGAATGACTTATTATGTGGATCATCATGTAATTATGAATTTTTCAAGCCATGATAGAAGAAAATTGAATATTTAATATTTTATGGACATATTCTACACAGAGGACATTTTTAAAACTTTTATGATAATTTTTGGTGTAAGCAGAGCGTAGAACAAAAGTTACAAAATTATTGCTAGGTGAAATATTTAATGGCGGTGAACAGTGCTGGCATCGTGCCAATGTCTCTGTTTAGTATAATTAGGTAACCATAACTTGGTTGACCCACTTCTCTTCCATTATTTCCCAATCTCATAGACACACAACATTTAATGTTCAATAAATAATGTATTTATTAATAGAATGATAGAATATTACATCAATGCTTACCCATACAATTGTTCGCACACTGCTTAGATGGTAATAAAGTTACCCCATTTTTTTGCCTTTTTGTAACTATAAGTCAGATCTTATGCAAGGTGATAGTGGTTCATGATGGCAACGCAATGGCAGTCATTGTTTTACAGCTATCCTCATGCTACGTGGATAGCGTCCCCAAGTTGAAACTATTTTTCTTTAAATGGAATGGTTAGAAAACATTCCCAAAAATTATGAATAAGAATTCCAATTGAACAAGTTTGTGGGATGGAAGGGTTGAGAGTATGTGGTAGAGCTGGAGCATGATAGTACATCATTTATTTGTACTGTGACTCCTGGTAAACAGTGCAAATAGAACAGAGTAGCTTGATTCCAAATAATTCACAAAAGGGCGGGGGAGATAGCCATGCCCACATCCAATTTCCACTTAACCCCTTAATTGCCATGATCCCCAATTGGGGATCGGGTACTTTAAAGGGATTCCATCATTAGAATCCCGCTTTAAGTTAAACCCACGTCAGAATAGCCTTAAGAAAGACTAGTCTTCCCCTACCTTTAGATGTCTTCTCTGCACCACAATTCCTTAGATATCCCGGTTTTTGGCTATACGCTAAATAGTTTTCTCGCAGCACTAGGGGCGTCTGCTGTGCTGTGAGAAAACTATCTAGCACTGCCTTCCTCTTGTTCACCAACTCTTCCTCTTTTTTTCCTGTTTGGCCACAGGAAAATGGCTGACTGCACCAACTGTGCACATCCATTGACCATATTCTTGTGGCCTCTCCCATTCGGACAGGTCCAGTCGGCACTTTTTGAAGAAGAGGACAAGGAAGAAGAGGTGAACAAGAAGTAGGCAACACTGGATAGTTTTCTCGCAGCGCTGGGGATGCCCCCAATGCTGTTTGAGCGCTGGGGACCGCCCCCAGTGCTGCGAGAAAACTAACTAGCATATGGGCGAAAACTGGGATATCTAAGGAACGGTGGTGCAGAGAAGACATCTAAAGGTAGGGGAAGAATAGTGTTTCTTAAGGCTAATCCGACATGAGTTTAGCTTAAAACGGGATTCTAATGATAGAATTCCTTTAACCAACCTATGAGTTCCATTTGTCATTGAGGAATAGAAATAGGACATTCACGTGCTCCAGCAGGATGTCACCCATGATAGGAAACCTAAACTGATCACATGTGTGCGCAAGGCAATGCATGCAAGATCATTTTCATAGTGCATTTCCCATATTGTTGAAAAAAAAATTGGTAGTTAATGGGTTAATCATTTATTTATGCCTCAAATGAGTATTATTCAGGTATTGAGATCACCTGTTAAATTGTCAAGATCAACTCTTTTGTAGAGGAACCCATATGACAAAGTTTATCAAAATGAGTAGAAAGGGGCACATTGGTACTTCCATAAAGCGACTTCAAAGACACATGAAATGGCCATTCCACAAGACATTATAAATTATATCTTATGTCATTTGTATATTTTTCATAGATTATACATTTTACAAGTTTTGGAATTGTATTTATGGATGTTTGTGAGAACCAGCAGACTCCTGGGTCAGGTAGATACATAGCACGCAGCAAGATTTTATTAATTGTGCTGTTTTTGACTCCAACTTGTGAGTATAGCAAAGAATTTCCTTTGAAGAGTTATTCCAGGCTTACACTACATTCAGCCACCTTTGTAGCAATTCCCATGTCATATATGTCCTGTGAGGCGAGCTATTCATATGAATTTATTGGTACAGGGGATATCTACTTCTGGGCATGAGACGAGCTTCTTCTAATAAACTATACCTTGCTTTGATTTGTCTTCATAAAGACATTTGTGGATTTGTGTTCTGGATGTTTTTGCTTGCTCCATTATACCTATAATTCTTTCTACTTTTTTTCTTCCTCCAGTCCACATACCCTGCTCCAGTGCTCGTACTGCTCCAGTAAACTGCTTGTCCAGCAGCGGGAAGGTAACTCAAAAAGAGAATATTTTAAAACCCATACAAAGTACTGGAGTGTGAAGCGTACAACTTCGCACTGTTTCGATTGTACATAGTCATGTATTGTTAGCTGAAAATGTTACTATCTTGGCAATGCAATGAAGTTACAAATGTATTACAGATGTTTTATGCATTGATAACTGTAATAAATGTTCTTACATTTCACCACTCCCCCCCCCCCCCCAAGAGCCAAGAGTCCATGCTTCCAATAATCTTGGAATACAGAGCCCTGTCCTCCAGATGCAGGTGGGACAATGCATCAGGCAGGTCTGGAATAACCTGTTTATATACTAAAAAAGTCTAAGATAAGAAAACTCCTTGAAGTGTAAGTAACTTTATTTAATTACTTAAATAAATAATTTATTTAAGTAATTAATATTTATTATTTAGTCATTTTCAGAAATCTATAGTGCAGGTAAACGAAGCAAACTTTTCAATACATTTTACTACAGAAAAGTGCCTGTGCCTTTAACTATTGCTCTAATCTTTACATCCCATCTGGGTCATTTTGTCCCATGCTCAGTACACAAGAAGATTAGTTTATATCAATGTAGAGGGGATAGAGATTACTGAGACAGAGATATGAGGCCATCTACAGCATTAAATGAGTCATTTCAGTCAGGAGAAGGCCGGATAGTAACTCCCGATAACCCAGCTGTGCTGAGAAAGTCACTCTAGCATGCAGATACTGCTCTGCTTTGAGGAGCTTTCTACTCCCTCTCCATAGACTTCTATTGTATAGATTTGATCAGTGGCAGGAGGCAAATAAGAAAAGAGAAAGGCACTTTTCCTATATAAAGTCTGTCACAAAGTTTATTATCTTCACCTGCCCTAAGGAACTATGAAAAAAATAAAAGTTTAGTTACACTTTAGATAAAGAGGAGTAGGCCAGTATACAACCACTTATAACACGTGATTGTATGTAAGAACATTGGACTTATATGTAATGTACAGCTTTGCCATCTCTATACCTGGAAAAATTATTCCCTTTTTTCTATTTCCCAGAAAACCAATGGAAATGTTTTCTGTTAAATTTTCTGTAGAAACGGCTACTGGAAACAGCAGAGAAGAATCAATTCCCAAACACCTCTTACACTTAATCAATACGTCCACATAATACAACGCTACATAGTGGAAACTCCTTAAGTGGGAACACATATAGTCTGACAGCAAGGTAAGAAAAAAAACTTCATCCTAGAAATACCAAGCATACAGGATTCTTGAAGAACACATTATTCTAGGATCTGTGAGTTTATCAAAACTGAGAAATCAATAAAATGAAAGTATTTAAATCAACAAGCCATCCAGATAGAAAACTGAAGCCAAAAGTATTCGCCTCTAGTTACATATCTGCATGTTACACTGTTCTGTTCTTGTAACAAGCCCGTTAAGAGTCCAAGGAGACCACCGAGGAAGTAACTAGGCCAAAAACAAGTTAAAGACTTTAATTTTACATGAAAAGGAATGTAATGTTTATAAATAAATTACACATTAAAGCCTCCCATGGCAATTTCCCAATGCATTTTTACATACCTTCAATACAACAGCAGGCTTGAATTCACAGGTACATGCTTATGCTAATGTGAACAAGGTGGATGGGCTTTCTGAATATTTTCTCCCACCAGGGTTTTCTTTTAACCAATGTAAATTTATCAACAGTTTCCAAGTGTACCTGTTGTACAGTTATCCAGAATACAGTATCGTGTGGCTTGAGAAATAGTCTTTTTGACACAGTTTCATTTGTTTATGTCAGATACTGAGTGAGTCTTGCTGGAATTCTCTGCTGTACTTACAGTATTGGTCAATAAAACAACTAATTTCTTTCTTTCTTGAAAGCCAATTGCCAGGAAAATGGTGATATTTCATATTGCAATGTCAGAAAGATTGTGGAATAGATTTGTGTACAGTGGTGGGGCTTAGATTAAAGCTTAATGGTCTGTCTGAACTGTTAAAAATTGACACTCTAAAAGGTTCAAGAGTAAATACAATAATGATAAATGCATTGTCTGGGACAAAGGTGCTCAATAAAGGATAGAAAGGAAGACAACTGTTTGCCTTTATTTCAGTTACTTTATTTTCCAATGATATTGATAGAGTCAGGGTGAGTTCATATGGGGATACCTATTAGAAAAAGAACACAATATAACCTTAAAGCAATGTGTTTCACCTCCCAGAAGAGGCATAATGGATTGGATGAAACATGGCTACAAGAAAACCAGCAGAATGTTGTACTTTGTTAGTGGCCCCACAAGTTACATTTGTCTTCCTTGAACCAATTAATATCGCACGTTGAAGATATTTAAGCCTGAAACCATAACCCTATGGAAAACTGGAAATTGGTCCCAAAGACCCCAAAATCACAATAAATCAGAAGTAAGTCACTTTCGATGATCAGGACAGGAGGTTTTTGGTTCCTCACTGGTTGGCCTTGCTTCAATCAATGGCTGATGACTACATAGCGTTAAAAGTGGATTTGGTTGTGTTATGTGTTATTTGGTTAGAGTGATTGTACATTGTACAAGTTTCTTTTTTGTGTGCAGATTGTGTTAGAACTGGGAGGGGCTGGGCTGGACCCAGCTGTCATGGTATATGTGGGTACCAATGACAGGATAAATGGTAGAGGATGTCCTCCTGGATCTGATCACTTCTAATAATGCTAGACTTGATGAAAATGTCAATGTTGGTGAAACCCTTGATGATGGTGACCATAATCTAATCAGATTATGCCGAAAATGGGAGGGCAAATACTTAATACTTTTCCCAGGTTAGGGACTGTATTTAAGGACACAAACTGGAAGCAGTTATTATCAAATAGTGATACAGAGCTGAAGTATCACTATTAAATTTGCGTTGAGTAAGTATATAACAAAATGGTTACCCATAGGTAACAAGTATAAATGTCTAAAATTCTAAAGTGTAGAATAAAGTCTGTAAAAGGAAAGTATATAATGTGCTTGAAGAATGAAAATCTAATCCCAAAAAATTCTTTAAATGTATAAATGCCAAAAAAACAAGGTCAGAACAGGTAGGTCCCCTAAATAATGGTAATGGGGTGTTAGTCACAACTCACTTCAACTTGTGTTTTCCATTGTGGGGAAACTGAGGGTCTCTTAAGCGACTCTATCACTCATAGACTTTTAATGGGTAAAATCAGACTCATCGCCTTCTGGAGAGTTTTCTCAGACTGGTCCTCTATTATGTGGTTACCCCAGGGTTCAGAGCTGGGTCCATTGTTGCTTATTTATTAATGATATAGAAGATTAGATTAATAGCACTGTTTCTACATTTCACAGAAGACACCAAGCTATGCAGTACAGTGCAGTCTATGGAGGATGTACATAGGTTACAAGTAGACTTGGACAGACTGTTTGGGCATCGACTTAGAAACAAAGGTTAAGTTTGGATAAATGTAAAGTTATGCGTATGGATAAAAATAATCTGCATTTAACATATGTCCTAGGGGAAGTAAAGATCTGATTCACTGGATCAAATGTGGCGCAAACAGTAACAACAGAGTGTTTAGTGTGCAATAGATGGCCATAAATCCCCAAATTCATTATAAGGGAGCCTGCACACGGAGTTTACGCTCACTCATTCTGAACGTAAAAGTCGTTCAGAGTGAGAGTCGTAAAAAACAGATCCCATTGACTTGAATGGGTGCCAACATACCCGCGCTCCCCATTTAAATCAATGGAAGGCTTTTTTACCTATTGCTTTCAATGTGATACGCGTGTATTGACCTAGGGGTCAATAATCAGAATAAAAACAGGTGAAGGTGCTAAAAATCATATTAATATAAACAATAAAGGAATTCAAAGAAGGACACAAACCCCCATACTATTACCCACACGAATAATGTTACTTCACCATATCGATGTTTATCTTTATATACCGCGCGTGTGCGCATACACAGTTGTGACAAGAGTGCATCAATAAAAAGGGCATTATAAAAGGTAGAACCTTGCTTTTGATATTGTATAAGAATCTTACAAGATATAACTATTTGAAGGGACCATCCCTCATCCTCATCCTCATGTTCTCTTCATTCTACACACAAGCCCATATACTGTACATAGTGAGAAGCAAGGACAGCTCACAATAGAGAAGCAAGGAAAAGAATAGAGTGATGCAGAATTGCACAGAAACGAGCCCAAATTAGTTAATAAAGTATATTACAAAAGGTAATAATTACACAAATACTGCCTGAAAATCAAAACTTATCTGAAAGTTTAGTTACTCTTGTGTAAGAGACCACTGCAAAATGGCTGACGGTCATACACAGTCGGCTGTTTCGGACAGCCATTTTGCGGTGGTCTTGTGTAAGAAGAGGAGAAGGAGGAGAATGCCGGATGGAGCAGAAGAAAGACGGCGCTGGAATGCTGCTGTCATAGCACAAAGGGCACGTCCCCTGAGCTTTCTGAGCATAATATAAAGAAGAAAAATTCAAAAAAGGTGGCATGGACTTTCAAGATAAAGGTAAGAGATGAATAACTTTTATAAAGGCTATTCCTACATGATATTAGTTGAAGGCTGTGACCCACTTTGCGGAAACGCAACTTTTTTTGTTACAGATTTTTGTTGCGTTTTTTGAGCCAAAGCCAAGAATGACTACAAAAGGAATGGGAAATATATAGGAAGCTCTTTCACGTCTATCTTCTGCTCAATCCATTCCTGACTTTGGCTCAAAAAACCGCGGCAAAATCTGCAACAAAAAAGCTGTGTTTCCGCAACATGGGGCCTTAACCTTAAACATCATAATTCTTGACATATTGTGTTTTTGTTTGTTTTTTAATACAACTAAAAACTATTTTGTTTGCTTGAAAAATTATGAGTGCACAAACTACTAAGGATAATGTGACTGAACAAAAAAATGGAGGTCAGGCTGTAACCGATCTGTCACCTTGGCTTATAATGAGGTCCATCTGGTGTCAATCATGTTATTGCCAAACTTTATACAATTTGCAATGGATGGTCCTGATGGAGCATGAATCTGTTCTGAATGAATGGACAGTTTGAGGTTTAGGTCAGACACCTTGGGCCTTGGCTTATTTATCCAACAACAAAAGTAATGGGCAGAAATGAGTCTTTTCTCCCAAGGGAGATCCCGGTTGTTTCCCTACATAGTTCTAATGCGCATGCTCAGCTTATGAAATAATAATTATGTCCTAGAGCTGGAAAAGATTCAGGGCAGGGCCACAAAACTGATCAGGGGCATGGAAGAGACTACAGAAGTAAAAGTTGTTTAGTCTGGAGAAGAGGCGTTTAAGGTGAGATATGATAAACCTATATAAATAGTCCATACAAGAAAAGCTTTCCATGTAAAATCTCTTCAAAAGACAAAGGGGAACTCCCTTCATCTGGAGAAAAAAAAGGTTTACTCTCAAGAGCCAAAATGGCTTCTTCACTGTAAGTACTGTGAATCTGTGGAATAGCCTACTCCGGAGTTGGTCACAGCAGTCACTGCTGACAGATTCATAAAAGGGTTTGATGCCTTTGTAGAGAAAAATTGCATTGAAGCTTATGGAAATATATAGAATGTCATGCCCTGTCCTCATGATGTACCTATGCACAGTATATAGCGCTAACACATTTCTAAACTTGATATCCACAATATCTAGTGTATATTACCTGGTGGTGGAAGAATTCTATCAGACCTATTACATTTCTATTTCGTTTTACATTATAACTACATTTGACCTACAGAAAATGAGTAAATATGTACAGTAAATTTGATGGTTCACAGAATGCTATTATATTAATATGTGATTATAAGTGGGGTTGAGCCGATCTTGAGATTTCAGGATTGTTTTTAAAATCCGATTTCCGATCATTTTCCATTCGATTCCGATCCCAATTCCGATCCCAATGCAAGTCATTGGGATTTTTTTTTAATGATCGAAGATCGGATTTTAAAAATGATCCTATTCGCTTCAATTTTTGCACTCCACGCTGTGTAGTGATTGAAAAAAAATCCCCAGGCTACTTAGTGCCCCCCACTTACACTTACTTCACTGCCGCTCCTCGTTCTTCTCGCTCCTCTTCTATCTCCTTCACATGCCTACAGAGCACCGTGTGCGCCCCGATAGTGTTAGAGATGATGGGAGTAGGCGGGGCTTGGTGTGGCTTAGGAGAGTGTGGGCGGGGAGACATGAGTGCATCACTCATGTCTCCCCTCCCAGTACCCGCCCACACTCCCCTAAGCCACAAACCCCGCCTTCTCCAAGCATCTCTAAGACTAGCCTGGGAGGCGGGGGCATGCACGGCGCTCCGAAGGCATGTGAAGGAGAGAGAAGAGGAGCGAGAAGAATGGGGAGCGACAGCAGATCTGTGCAGGTAAGTTGAGCAATTGGTATCGGAATTCCGTTCTCGATCTTCTTTAGGCAGGATCGGAACCCGATCACGATTGTGAAATTTACTCGATCGCCGATCGGGATCCGATCTTTTCCGATCCCGATCACTCAACCCTAATTATAACCCTAGTCATTATATAATCTGCATTACATAATCTGTTAGGATGTAGTGACTGTTTCAGGATAAGAGTAGTAGAAATATGGGTAGCATGGTGGCTCAGTGGTTAGCACTGGAAGTCCTGGGTTCGAATCTTACCAAGGACAACATCTGCAAGGAGCTTGTATGTTCTCCCCGTGTTTGCATGGATTTCCTTCCACACTCCAAAGACATACTGATAGAAAAAAATGTACATTGTGAGCTCTATATGGGGCTCACAATCTACATAAAAAAGTAGTACAAATAATCCTAAAAAAAGAAATGAAAAATCATTGAACTGTATGGGGTAGGGAGCTCATGTATCATTAATAATATAATACAATTACAAATATAGCAACCAATATGTATATTGTATGTATTAACATATTTCATATAGTTTATTAACAGATTTTATCTAATTTTATACTACTTCTCACCATCTCAATAATTTCTTACTACTTATAATATAAAATGTATCATTTCAGGAATTTCCACAAGCAGTGGCAGATACAAGGGACAGGCTAGATCTGACCCACCTCCCCCACTAAGGTTCAGTTTGATAAAGTGCCCCTTGATAAATGTTACATATACTCCCATTTTTGGTGACATTACGACAAACACAAACATGTCACACACCTGACACTATTGATAGATAGCCTCTCCATTTTAATTCCAATATATAGCCGCTCTATTTCTGGAGCTATAGACTCTACGATTTTTTCTTGATAAGTTTTGCAAATGACATTTTGGCTGTAACCCATATAAGATTAGATAGTATTCAGTAGTGTTCTCCATTTTATTTCAGTCAATTACATAGAGTAGCGGCGCGGCCTGCACTTATTACTGTATTCTAATTGGTTTCTAATGTAAGCAGGGCGCAGACATGATACCAGCCCCTCATTACTTCATACCATGCCGTATGCAAATCAGGCAGGGATAAATGTTTGGCGCCAGCTGGCCCAAATGTACAATTTAGAATTTTTTTTTTATTCTTTGTTCTTTGATGCTCCGTAAATGAGCTGCAGAACTCTACTCTACACACAATTCAATTTTACAGGCCTATTATCTGAGATATAATGTGGAGGTTAAATATATCAGGGCAGCCATTATGTGAAAATAATTAACAGTAATGAATAATGCACTAATTCTACTGATGAGAGATGGTTAGATGTGTAATGAAGTGTTGGGGCACCACTGACAAATGAAATTACACATATTTAAACACTGTTTTATGATATTACTTTGCTGTTATAATTTCCTTTACCTACAATGAGCCACTTTGATTATGACCATTATCTTGACAGCGCTAAAGAATGAAATAGTGGAAGTTAATGTGACAGCGATTAGTCAGCCGGAAGATCCATCATAGACACTGGCGCGGAGTGAAATAAGAAGAAGGGAAAAGGGCCCTCTGTACTTTTCAGCTTCAGACATGAGAAGAATGATACCATCAACATCAGTTCAATATTAAATGGCTAGAATTATCTTGTCATGCAGTTATAGCCCCTGAAGTACTACTTATTTGTACCTTCCAGGGAAAGGTCAGCCCTTCTTAACCATTCATAACAACGTGTTGATAGATTCCTTGAATCAATAATAATGGCAAGGAGATGGGAAGGAGTCTGAGAATAATCAAGAGACTTTAACTCTTTATCTTCTCTGGGTTAATATTTCAGAAATATATTAAATAGGAATACTGGTAGATGCTTTTAATTTATAAAGTTGGTGGGGATTTTATTTTCATTTCTTTCTTGTTTATTTCTTTCTTATATTTTAAGCCTAACGGACATGATCTTACCGAACTACACGTATAGCACCGTGCAATAGTAAAGCGCGGAAAAATTGCTTCAAAGTCAGAATGTTTTCAATATTAGAAGTGTTAATAGTTTATCTTTGCCAATTAACGAAATTAAGTAAATGAGAATTAGAAATCATATCAATATTTGGTGTGACCGCCCTTTGGAAGAGGAGTCCTGAAAGTGAGGATATGGCCCCCACAGAGCCCTGATCTCTACATCTACGAGTCGGTTTGGGAATACAAGAGGCGACACAAAGATCTGAGCAAGCCCTCATCCACAGAAAATTAGGAGTGGATAGTTCTCCAAGACAGTTTTAACAATTTATATGCTGATTTTTTTTCAAAAATTGTGCGCACGTGTATCTAGGAGAATTGATGCTGTTTTGAAGGTGAAGGGCGGTCACACCAAATAGTGATGTGGTTTAGATTTCTCTTTTGCTCATTCATTTCATTTTGTTGATTGAGGGCCCCTTCACTCGGCGTAAGTGCTCGACTCATTCCGAGCTGTACACGCAAGCTCTTCTAAACTCTTCCCATTCACTTCAATGGGAGCGCTCGTAAAGCCGGATTTACGCGCACTCCCATTGAAGTGAATGGGAAGAGTTTAGAAACGCTCACATGTACGGCTCGGAATGAGCTGAGTTCTTACACCGTGTGAAGGGGCCCTGACACAAATAATCTATAAACACTTCTATTTATATTGTGTAGTCTAATGTCCCTCCTTTCCAGCTACTATATTCTATCCTTTATTTTCTTGTTTTCGTGCGCTGCTTATTTGCATTTTTCTTTTTTAACTCTAAACCACCCTACACTTCCTTTATCTTATTAGTCTATTTATGTATTTCTTTCACTTATATAGCACCAACATATTCTGTAGTGCTTTACAAACATTGTTATCACTCACTGTACCAAGTTGAGCTTGCAATCTAAATTACCTAGTGTGGAAGAAAACCAGAGTACCCGGAGGAAACCCATGCAATAACCTTGTATCTTCTGTGTTATGTATTCTCTGAACTTTTTCTAAATTTCATGAATGTTCTGACTTCCTAGAGTAACAGTTCAAAATAATTTGAACACATCTTAGAAGCAATTTATAACATAATAAATTTGTAAATAATATTAGCAATGTAAGGGTAATGCAAAATCACGGCCGCAAAATAACGCGCCGTATGCGATCCAGGCACCTATTGAAATCAATGGGAGCTTTTACGGCGCTCAAAATCTCACACGCCATATACGTGTCAGATCACGCGGCACGTTACTCCGTGTGAATGGACCCTTATAAGAGGAATGAGGAATGAGCATGACTTTTTTTTTTTCTGTGGTTTGGGGTCCAAAACATTTTGGGGTATGGGGCTCTTCCATTCTCAACCAGACACAGACTAATGCAAGTGCCAACAGGTTTCTTGTTCATAGAACAGCATGAGACATCTTTACATCATCAATGGCTTTTCAACTTTATACTGTTTTGCAGAATCAGTCATTCCATGGTAACCTGGAATCAGCGCCATACTGGATAGGAAGCAAGAAGGCTCCTCAAGAAGTTCCGGCAACTAGAGAAGTCAGAAATGCAACATTATGGGGTGCGGTTTAAGGCTAAGGTCCCACATTGTGGAAAAGCTGCTTTTATGTTTCAAATTTTGGTGAGGTTTTTGATCCAAAGCCAGGAGTGGATTTAGCAGAAGGGAGGAGTATAAGTGCTTACTTTATATTTCCAATCCCTCTTGTAGCCATGTCTAGTTTTGGCTCAAAAAATGTGGGTAATTGCAAAAGAAAGAATTATTTCAGCACTTGAAAAATGTAATAATTTAATAAAACATAACTTTTAATGGAAAAATATACAAAAAATACAAAAAAAACACAAGAACCAAAAAAGTAATAGAAAGATGCACTTACGACACTGCCATGAGGAAGGGGCTTCGGCCCCAAAACGCGTAGGCAACCAGCTACCAGTCATGTCTTGTGTCACTTGTCATTACATGTCGTAAGTGTGTCTTTCTCTTACTTTTTTGGTTCTTGTGGGGTTTTTTTGTATCTTTTGTATATTTTTCCATTAAAAGTTATGTTTTAATGAATTATTACATTTTCCGAGTGCTGAAATAATTCTTTCTTTTGCAATAGTTCATTTGACCTAGACCGGGAGGTTTATTATTTTCGTGCACCGTGTTTTTTGTATATTTTTTGATTCTCAGTATCTTTGGCTGTGAGGCATTTTTTTTTCTTCAAACAATGTGGGGCCTTAGCCTAATACTCTTAATATGACTGCTTAGTTTAGTTCAATGGTTACATTTGTGTTAATGCAATTGATCGGAGCAGATATAGCTGTGCTCTTGCACCAACAACAACAATATAGCGCAACAAAAATTGCATCCTTTGTTGATAACCCAAAAATTATCACTTTCAACTGTATTTGCTGCTGGTGCTATAGCATGTGTTGCTACCCACATTTATCCACCTACATTTGAAAAGTCAATAAAATTGGATAGTTTTGTTTTTATCTTTGGTTGACTTTGACCATTACAGTATTAGATTTTCATTTTCCGTTTCTTTCTACATCAAGAGACAAAAAAGTTTTCTATGTCCATTGATCCTTAAAGGGGTATTCCCATAACCCTTGTTCACCAACCTTCAGGCTCTGTGCTCTGTTCAATTCCTGGTTTTCTCGGCACATTGGTGGGTGGGGTTTCACTTGCTCTGCTATCTGCTATGTTTGCAGTCAGTAATGAGGGATTGGTTGTAAATGCATTACCACAAGTATGAAGTTGATGTAGAGGCTGATGTAGCAGAGCTGGATTTGAGTCAGCTTGCATTACATACAGAGTTAACAGTCTCCTAATCTCAGCCCTTATCAGCCAAATTCAATTAAACCAGATTCAAAAATGCCAGAGCTCTCACCTCCCCCTCCCCTATCTGAGGAGGTCCATTATTTGTCAGACATACACAGCTCAGAGCTTCTGCAGAGCACTCAGCCCCTCCTTCCCCCCTAGAGCATGGAGCTACATCACTTGGGAACTGAGCAGATAAGCCCATAAGAAACTGGCCATAGAAACTGAGTGTAAACAATGAAGTGAATAAATTAAGATAGCGGCCAAACAAAGCAGTTTTGATAAAGCAATGTATTTAAGAAAAGTCTTAAATCCACATAAACTAGCAGTATAGATAGAATGCTTTTCATGGGACAACCCCTTTAACTATTTCCAACCTCAATCTGCCCCTTATGTCTGTATTTTAATATTTTAAGCATAGTTACATGTATAATAGATCTAGTTAACTAGCATAGGTCCAGTAGTTAAAGAAATACAAGATCAACACAAGATATACAAGGAAACACATAGAAAAGGCTTTTCTGAACCCATTTTTTAATTCAGCTAAAAAGCAATGAGTGTTTCAGTATTACATTTGGGTCTTCTGACCCCCTCCCCACTAAAAAAAATCATGTCATCTATATATAAGAGTAAATGAGTAATCAAGAACTCAAGGCTATAAAATAGAAGTGGCATCAGGGAAAGACAATCGTTCTGCACAGTGCGCCATTTCATTCCACTGTAGATAAGGAACAATTTTAGAGTAAAATAAATAATTAACTAAACCAAATTACTTTTGTAATAACTTTAACTAAATACTACATTTATGTTAAAAACAAAACCTAACATTAGTTTATTTCTTTTTTTTTTTTACTGCAAACCCCATTGTTTTAGACAAGTAGCATCATTTTTGGATTACAATATTAGTTACAGCCAAATGGAAATGAAAGATAAAACCCATAATTGCTAGTATATCGGGTAAGCACGGGCTGGCAAAAGCCATAAATGGATGGATATAGCAGCCATTTTATTAGGATAAATAACATACAGTATACAATTTTACAGAGTGGGGTAAAATGTCTGTTAAATCTATGGGTATTACTGATGTCCTTCATTGCAATGCTCTGTATTTTTTGAAGACAGATACTAATATACTGTATACTGTAGTACTAGTACCAAATCTAAAAACGTCACTGTGGTAGATAACATTAAGATGAATGAGTGTCCCGCATACTGAAGAGAATCCATAGAACTCTACAGCAGTTATAGGAACAGCTACATAACAATGGCCAGAAGTGGATATACATATAACTCCTACAGTGGAAACTGGAAAAACAATTCAGAATGGGGAGGAATTGCATTTACGCAGCTTCTATTTTTATGGCATTCACCATGCAGCCAAAATACCGTTATCTATATTCTGCAGGTCAGTACAATTATGCCAAAGCCAAATTTTTAGTTTGTCTTTATCACATTTTAACACCTTATAGCTAAGGCCCCACGTTGCAGGACCGCAGCAGAATAAAAGCCACATTTTACAGTACTAGCAAAGTGAAGAAGATTTTGGCTAACCCCATCCATATATTTTTGGAGAAAAAATGCTGCGGAAAAGCTGTATTTTCAAAAACCTTTTTTTAAATAAAAAAAACATAGCACGTAAATTTTACTTGCGGAAATGCTCACATTTTCCCTATAGATTTAATAAGGGAAGAAATATAAGGAAGACACACAGCAAAAATGCAATGAAAAATACTGCAAAAACTTGATGTTTTTCCGCTGTGGTTTTTTCAGTTTTTTAGCTGCATTCCACAACGTGGGGGCTTAGACTAAAAAGAATCTCAAACGTTGAGAAAAAAATGTCTCGTAGTTGCAATATTTTGGCACTGGTAACTTTTTAAAAAATATTTCTGTACATAGAGCTACATAAGGTGTCTCTTTTTATGGGGTCACATGTATTTTTGTTTATACTGGAATATCTGATGTTTTTGTCATTTGTAGACGCAGGGATACTTAATGTGTTTTATATTGTTTATTTATTTCAATAACTGATCTAAGGTAAGGGGGGGTCACAGAAGCCAGAGGCGTACACCTCAGAATACCCTGCGTCTTTGGGACTTGCTCAGTGAAGTTGGGGTGTGTGTCCTCAGCTTGACTGAGGAACTGTGCAGGTGCTGGGAACACCAGAGATGAGTCGGATGAGACTCATCTCAAGGTAAGTATAAAGGTTTATTTTTTTTACATTGTGACCATTGATGGACTGAAAACAGGGCGATTTGAGACACTAAACCCCCCAGTCTATAAAGACCTGTGGTTGGTTTAGTGGCCCAAATCGACCAGATAGGTTCAGTTAAATATGGCCTTGACCTATTTCTATAAATGCAATGCCTTGATAACTGTCTTCAAAGTAACACTTTTATGCTAAGGCTCCAATTTATATTTGCTGAGTTTTTGCAGCATTTTTCTACGCTTTTTTCCTTCACATATTAAGTCTACAGTGAAAACACTTGCGATATACCAGTCACTATACAGTAATCTGATGCAGAGGAAAGTGATATTATAGAACCGGTATAAGTAGGTGTCAAGGATTAAAGATCTGACAAGGTTGTGAACAGTAGCATACATAAGAGGGTGCCCCATAATAGGGATTAAAAAGGGCCACCTATTATGAAGACTTGATCATGAAGGTTCTGCCACAAAGGACAGAAGAGCCTGATGTACATTTCTCCCTCAACTCCAATGTTCTCCAAAGTCTGTCCTGTATGTCACCACAATGTAGTTTCCTAATAGAGTCCTGTACAGTTTCTCACTATCCGTCATCTGAGGGGATAGGACTACCCAGGCTGGCTTCATGTCTCCAAAGTTTCATGGGTTGTCATTATTGTACTTTATGGATCTATTAATGTAGCGCTGTGGCTGTAACTCAGGACCAGTACAGGATAATATCATGTATTTACAAAAACACATAGTTGTCAAATGGTTCACATGTGCATACCCTTTAAATATATAGAAATATGTACATAATCTTTATACTTAGCTAATATACTACTGGACACCAGGCAAGTTCTAATTCCCTACAGCTTGCAATAGTCTCTGTGAATAGTATCCACATTACAGTCATACAATTGTCTGTAGTCTGGAGCCCATTGTGGGACAGATTTATCACTATAACCATGCCTAGAAATGTATTGATAAATATGGTGCCTGGGCTGTTGAAGAAGTGGTTAGAGCTTCACAGTGGCATCAAATGTGACTCATTAATAACATTTTCAATTACCGCTCTACAATGCCAAGTCCAAGCTGCTGTTGTTTTCACCTGTACAATGAAAGAGGATCTTTCATGTCCTCATCAATGTGCTGGCTTATATACCACTAGAAAGCTGACAGTGCAATGAATTCAATGCATTGTTGGCTTCCCCAGTATGTGCCCAAGTGCTGGAGATATTGGTTCCACTAATTTCGGCACCAATATCTTCCCACTGTCAGAATGGTGTTCCCCATAGCTCAGCATCATATCTGGGCGCTAAGGAAATCCTCTTCTCTGACTGTACGGGAAAGCTGATAGTGTGATGTATTCAGTGCACTGTCGGCTTTCTAGCGGTATATAAAACTGCACATTGATGAAGACATGAAAGGTCCTCTTTAAAGTCAGGAATTGTTATAAAATAAACCAATACTATATACATTTATTCCCTGCTAGTCATCCTAGGCAGACATTGTTTACTTTCTGCAATGATGATGCTGTAGACCCTACATAACCAAGCAATCACAGGTGTCAGCGGTATATGGTAGCAGTCTCAAGGTAGAATACAGGCATGTTGTTACTGTAGTCACAAAGCCTGGTGAGGGCTGAAGAAGAGCGCTGGAGCAGTATTGAGATTTTGCAGATGAGAATAATGTCCTGAATACTATATATATATATATATATATATATATATATATATATATATATATATATATATATATACTGTGTACCAATAAGTATTTGGACACCTGTAGTAAAATAGGAAAACATATTCTATAGTTGGTAGACCCCAGCAGATGCTTCCCTATGGATGGTATTGATCGACACAATACTCCCGGATGCCTGGTGAAACTCCTGGTGTATGTGAGCCATCAGTTGGGTGCGGTTTCTCTGGCCAGCACTCGTCAGTCTCTATCTCCCAGTTTCAGGGGTCTGCCGACTCGGTGCACATTCCAACAATCACCGTTCACCTTCCACTTTGTAATCACATAGGCCGCTGTCGATTTTGGGTAATTCAGTTTGCTTGCTATGTCCCTTAAGAATCGACCATTTCTGTGGTACCCCACAATTACCCCTTTCTTGAAATCGGACAACTCTACACTTCGTGGCATCTTGCATGCTCTAATGCCAATGCACTAATGCCAATGCTGTTTCCTATTTAATGGTGGAAAGCGTGACATACATCACGACCGCAGATATCTTCATTTGCATGGGTGTCCAAATACTTATTGGTAGACAGTGTATATATATAGGAGAGAGTGTCATGCCACACACGGTACACCAGTATCAATAAACCTCCCCCCCCCTCCCTTGGTGCTCCTAAATTATATAGCTGTATGTTATTTGCTCATTTATATGGAAGTCTTTGCATCACCCACAATAAAGTGGTTGTACGTACAATGCCATTGGCACTTCATGAATGAGATATGAATCTATTTTAATGACATTATATAATAATGGTGCCTATAGTGTTTTCCAGCCTCTGAGGATTTGTTTCCCTAAATGATTGACACAGTGTTAAATAACATCTGTTTTCTGGAGGTCTTTCATTTTCCTTGTTAAAAATACAATTTACTTCAATTATCTGACAATGAAATCCCTTAGTAATAAATCTAACATTCAAAAAAATCATTCTGAACAAATTACACCAATAAAATCAATTCCTGCCTTTCCCAACAGTAGAAACAAATAAATTACATATTATTGATACGCTCTGTGGGCTCAATTGTTATTTAAAAGGGCTAGAAGCAATATGCAGTGCTTTGGAGTCAGCTTAAAAAGTGCATGCAAGCCAATACAGTGGTAAAGTGGCATTAAAGAATAGCTATCATATGGACTTTCTCACACTTCACTAGAACAATTATCCATCTCCCACAGGCATATCTTCAAGTTCCTGGGCCCCAATGCAAAATATGTAACAAGGCCCTCACTTAGCATGGGCTGACTAGAATACTGGTGTCTTATGTTGTAGAAAGGTCTTTGTGTCTCCTGAGGCTCCAGGGCCTGGTAGTAGGGTCGAGCAATCGGGATTGGAAAAGATCGGATCCCGATCGGTGATCGAGTAAATTTCACGATCGCGATCGGGTTCTGATTCTGCCTAAAATCGATGATGGGATGATGATGATTGGGATGGGAAATCAGATCCCGATTGCTCAACTCACTTACCTGCACAGAGCTACTGCCGCTCCCCAGATCTCCAGGCCGTTGTTCTCTGTCCTCTCCTCTCTTTCACACGCCAGCAAAGTGCCGTGCGTGCCCCCGTTTCCCTAGGCTAGTGTTACTGCTGCTGGGAGTAGGCAGGGCTTGTAGTGACTTAGGAGAGTGTGGGCGGGTACAGGGAGGGGAGACATGAGTGATGCACTCACATCTCCCCGCCCTGTAACTGCCCACACTTTCCTAAGCCACAACAAGCCTTCTCCCAGCATAAGTAACACTAGCCCAGGGAGGCGGGTGCGCCCGGAGCTCCAGGGAGCGGCGTACACACCGGGAGGGGAGGCGGCAGCGGTTCTGTGCAGGTAAGTGGGGGGATTTTTCAATTTTTGGGGGGAAGCGTTCAATTTTTGATCTCCACGCTGTGTAGTGAACATGATAATTTTTAAAATCGGATTTTCGATCATTAAAAAATCCCATTGACTTGCATTAGGATCGGGATTGTGATCGGGTTCGGATGGAAAATGATTGGAAATCGGATTTTAAAAACGATCCTGAAATCTCAAGATTGGCTCAACCCAACCTGGTAGCAATTCAAATCCTTGCAACCCCTATAGCTCTGCCTCTTCCGACACCTCCCCTTTAAGTATGTCAACTTCTCCCATATTTAAAGAGGACTCATCACCTTACCAAGCTGTCCTGTTTCACAGCATCATTGTATGGGAAAAGATCTGCTCTGTCATTTGTACTTCTAGTTATCAGTCTGTTTTATCCATGAGGATAGCACCATTCCACTTCCTGGACCGCTCATCTGTGGGTGACAGGCTACCATGTATCTGCATATATACAAGTATCTATCAATCACTGGGGAGGGGGTGCGGCATTTCTCTCATACATACAGTGGGCTCCATAGGCGTGTTCTTTCTAAGTTGGGCGAAAGGAAGTGTTAAAACTACACACTAAGCAGGTTATCAAGACCAAAAGCAGATTTACATGTCTGCACATTGGATGGTTGAAGAAAACCACTGGCTGACATATAGTATATCTGAAGAGAATTAGAATTTCAGACCTTAGCCTTTTATTATAAAGTACAATCTTGGTCATTACAAAGCAACAGGTGGACCGACACCATTTTTGGTAAGTATTCATAATAAATTGGCTTCTAAGAATATTTTAGAAACCTGTAATTACATTTGTAAGGGTCTACAGTCCTACAATAAATAACCCCATCAGGTATATATACAGCAAGAACCAACTACCTGTAATGAGTAATATTGTTATATCATGTCTTACAAGAAACACAAGACTGCTTTTAAAGTCATTCAATGGATAAACAAATATGCAAATCTATTCTCTAGGATGTAATTAGGAAAACAGTGCACTCTGTAAGCCGCCCCCCTTTTGGAATAGAAATACTAATTTGGCAATTAAATCTGCATCACGATAGTAGACTTTTTAACTGAGTCATGCATGATGTTACGGAGGCTTCCCTCTAGAGGGCGGCATACAGAGTGCACTGTTCTCCTAATTACATCCTGGAGAATAGATTTGCATATTTTTTACCCTGAATCCCTAGCAAAGCAGGAATGACTTGTAAGTCTCCGTACTGCCTTTGTAGGCACACACTCTCCCTAATGTGTACGATTATCCCCTGACCCTGGATAAACCAAGACATTCTAGTCTCATTACTTTTTCAGTGAAGAATGATGATGGTAAATATGAATTAGCTTTAGTTATGGCCCCAGAAAAGGTGGATATAATAACCCCTAAGCAGTATGTAGTGCATGCCATATTACACAACATTGCACCATATTCTTCAATAGACGAACACTAAATTTCCTTCAACCTTTCTTTCTGACACATCTTCTACATAAATGTAGTTATATATGTATATTTAAAGCATTTCTTGATAAAATTAAGTGTTAGTACTAAACACTATTCTTTTTGATGTAAAATATACCAGAAAACTGAGCAAAGCATCTTCTGGTACCCTCTGCCTCCCTGGGTGTCCCCCTTTAAATGGTTATTCCAGGATTGAACTATTGCTGATTTATCCTCAGGCTGGGTCATCAATATCTGTTCAGAGGATGTACCATGTGACCAATAAATGGGATGTCACAGAGAAGAATGCAGTAGCTGTTCAAATAGCTTATCTGGGGGGATCTTGGGTGTTGAACCCCACCAATAGGTCATATATATATATATATATATATATATATATATATATATATATATATACACACGATGTCTGTAGGTAAATCTGCTCCTACCTAAGATAGTGACTTCGTCCCATGTTTAAACTGCAATATGTTCCAACATTATACCGTTATATACCAGTTACATAAATCAAAGACATCAATGGCCACTACAGTTC
The DNA here is from genome assembly GCF_031893055.1 of Leptodactylus fuscus. Classification (NCBI taxonomy): domain Eukaryota; kingdom Metazoa; phylum Chordata; class Amphibia; order Anura; family Leptodactylidae; genus Leptodactylus; species Leptodactylus fuscus. The sequence continues at coordinate 197,155,173 of NC_134266.1, read as the reverse complement.
TAGCAAATGTGAACTGTGTGACCCCAAATTCTTGGGTCATCCAAGAAAGAGAGAAAAGTGTATATGAAGAAACCGGCACCAAAGAAGGAAGTGATGCAAGGAGACGACAGAAATAAATAGATTTCTGGCACAGAAATGGTAAATTCTGAAAGTATATTCACTGTTTTTAACGGCAATAGGTATATATCAGGCACTAGGTATACATCAGGCACTAGTTATATATCAGGCACAGCAATTCCAGGGCATAAATGCGCATTTTGCAGGGCAGGATGTAGGTAAGAATAGTAAATGATGGAGCTTCATCATTACTAAAGTGAAAACTGATATATATATTTGCTGTGAAGGTTTTTACTACCCCCATCCAAAGCGAGGGCTCCACACCTGCCCTCCTCTCATAATCCACACCGGGCTTCCAGCCTCTTTGGCATAGTGTTGCTGATAGCGTTACCGTGATTAAGGCTCCAAATGTTAAGAGCAAATTACTATGAATGTATGAAACAATTTGCACTTAATGTTTCAGTCATATCTATGAAAAATATGACTTAAATATAGTTTTATTAATAATACATATTTTAATTAAACGGGTAGAGGTGCATCTAGCAGGAAAAATTGAATCTTCACTCGATTTCACATACTGGTATGATTCATGGGCAGTAAATATGCAAAGCTTTATGCCCATAAGGCAATCAAACTGCAAAGCTGATATGCATGTTTTTATCTAAAAGAAGGAAGTCTAGCAAGGCACAAAGACATAATAAAAAGCTGCCGGGATAAAAAATCAAACTAATGAATCTCTTTTAGCTAATACAGATCTGTGTCACAGGAAATCATTAGTACAATAAACATAGTGGCCTCATAATTATTCATTGTTATCTCATAAATGGAATTGCATAAGCTACATAGTAATGCAGGTGGCTAATATGTTATTACTTAGATGAAGAATGGGGGAAATGTAGCACAAGATATATTATAATAGGATGGATAGATAGACAGGAGAGAGAGATTATACAATATAAGATAGGACTGATAAATGGATCACATTTTGAGGCAGCCATCAATAAATATTATAGGGTTGTCATAATATCATATTGGTTTCTCCATGTAGAAATTTTACTACTGCAACTTTTGGTGAGATGGAGCATTGAGTCCACTCAGGGCAACTATGTGTGAACAATACTAGAAGATGTAGCTTCATAGTCTGATGGTGAAGTGGATAGCATCATTGCCTCCTTAGTAGAGATGAGCAAACACCGTTCGATCGAATACATATTCGATCAAATATCAGGCCGTTCGAGGTATTCGATTACAGTCGAATACCACGAGGCAAACGCAGAAAAAATTTGTATCCCCTCCCACCTTCGCTGGCGCGTTTTTTGCACCAATAACTGCGCAGGGGAGGTGGGACAGGAACTACAACAATGGAGGCAGTGAAAAAAAAAATCGGAAAAAGTAATTGGCTGGCTAAATCAGGTGACCTCCAATTTATACCAACGGTGGATTTAACATTTGACTAATTTGGGACTGTGAACTATGTGACTGTGAGACAGGGATAGATCTACAGGCAGGGTTAGCTAGGGATTACCTTTATTTAGGGAGAATGTCACTCACCCAGCTCTTAGGGGCTCTATCTGGTCGGGATCCCTGTCAGAGGACAGAGCACCCCGCCTCCCTAGACTAGTATTGTAGAAATGCAGGGAGTAGGCGGGACTTAGTGCGGTTGGAGAGTGTGGAGATGTGAGTGCCGTACTTCTATATGGCATTCAGCCAATTGACGCTGGTCAATGCATTCCTATGGGAAAAAGTCAGCTCCGGCATATCGCAAGCTGACAGGGATCCCGACATAATAAAGGTACTTGATGCCCCCAGACAGGCTTCTCCTGCTGTCCCAGTTGCATTCCAGGGTGTTGGCATCATTTCCTGGGGTGTGATAGTGGACTTGGTGACCCCCCTGAGTCAAATGGTCAGATCCCCTGTAGCCAAGCATTTTTCCCCATAGACTATAATGGGGTTCAATATTCGTTCGAATAGTCGAATATTGAGCGGCTATTCGAAACGAATATCGAATATCAAACAACTACTGTCTTTAGAGGCTCCCTCCACCATGAATTGGTCCAAACTGGGCTGTTTAGAGGCTCCCTCCACCATGAATTGGTCCAAACTGGGGTCTTTAGAGGCTCCCTCCACCATGAATTGGTCCAAACTGGGGTTTTTAGAGGCTCCCTCCACCATGAATTTGCCCAAACTGGGCTAGTTAGAGGCTCCCTCCACCATGAATTGGTCCAAACTGGGGTTTTTAGAGGCTCCCTCCACCATGAATTTGCCCAAACTGGGCTAGTTAGAGGCTCCCTCCACCATGAATTGGTCCAAACTGGGCTGTTTAGAGGCTCCCTCCACCATGAATTTGCCCAAACTGGGCTGTTTAGAGGCTCCCTCCACCATGAATTGGTCCAAACTGGGGTTTTTAGAGGCTCCCTCCATCATGAATTGGTCCAAACTGGGCTGTTTAGAGGCTCCCTCCACCATGAATTGGTCCAAACTGGGGTTTTTAGAGGCTCCCTCCATCATGAATTGGTCCAAACTGGGGTTTTAGAGGCTCCCTCCACCATGAATTGGTCCAAAATGGGTTTTTTAGAGACTCCCTCCACCATGAATTTGCCCAAACTGGGCTGGTTAGAGGCTCCCTCCACCATGAATTTGCCCAAACTGGGCTGTTTAGAGGCTCCCTCCATCATGAATTGGTCCAAACTGGGCTGGTTAGAGGCTCCCTCCACCATGAATTGGTCCAAACTGGGTTTTTTAGAGGCTCCCTCCACCATGAATTGGTCCAAACTGGGCTGGTTAGAGGCTCCTTCCACCATGAATTGGTCCAAACTGGGCTGGTTAGAGGCTCCCTCCACCATGAATTGGTCCAAACTGGGGTTTTTAGAGGCTCCCTCCACCATGAATTGGTCCAAACTGGGGTTTTTAGAGGCTCCCTCCACCATGAATTGGTCCAAACTGGGGTGTTTAGAGGCTCCCTCCACCATGAATTTGCCCCAACTCTGCTGGTTAGAGGCTCAATCCACCCTGATTTTCAAAACATATGTTGGTGCCAACCTCAACTTACTACAAGGGCCAAATTCACTGCTGGTGACAAGCTCTCCTCACTGCAAGTGCCAAATACACATGTTTCAAGGTGTTTTCCTACTGTCAGAGAGGTGGTATTGAGTGTGTAAAGTGTGTAGTTGTTAGGCTGTGATGTTGGGGTAATAGAGGGTCTTTGGTGTGTTAGATGCCCCCAGACATGCTTCCCCTGCTGTCCCAGTGTCATTCCAGAGGTGTTGGCATCATTTCCTGGGGTGTCATAGTGGACTTGGTGACCCTCCAGACACGGATTTGGGTTTCCCCCTTAACGAGTATCTGTTCCCCATAGACTATAATGGGGTTCGAAACCCGTTCGAACACACGAACATTGAGCGGCTGTTCGAATCGAATTTCGAACCTCGAACATTTTAGTGTTCGCTCATCTCTATTACCTAGCTTTTTGTGGATTCACAAATACAATGACACACTGATGCAATACTGTCAGTTTTTGCAGACATATGGCACGGATGCTGAAGATACATGGACTACAACCGTGTGCTGGTCGCCGGGCTGTGACCACATCCAAAACAGACATCTCTGCTTATGTGTCATGGCCCCTTACACGAAACCATGAAAATATACAGTTGTGTGTATGTGGCCATAGAAATGAATGAAAAACTAGCATGCTGACTGTGCACACGGTGGTGTAGCTGCACTCTCATTTGGCCAATACATGAAGGTACTATACAGGTAGTTCCATGTATCAACTCAGAAAATCTCAATAGGGTATTGGAAAATAGTTTTTCTAAACCAGACAGCGCACCTGGATGAAAGTCTAATCCTATGCAGATTCCTGTATAAGCATGTTTCAAGGATGTATTATAGAGCAAAGACTTACCAATCGTGTGTATCCCAAGATATACATTTATAGCATTACAATTACTTTCATTTGGATAACATAAATCAGTTAAATTCTTACATATGACATAGAACAAATAAAATCACTGAGTATATAGACATCTTTCTTATTACACATTTATTTCACTTTTGCACACCTTTTATCCTTGTCTGTCATACTAGTCGCCTCCCAGCTTCTAATTCTTTTTTTTTTAATGTAGATTGTGAGCCCCATATAGAGCTCACAATGTACATTTTCCCCATCAGTATGTCTTTGGAGTATGGTATGGAAATCCACACAAACATGGGGAGAAAGTGCAAACTCTTTGCAGATGGTTTTTTTGCCCTTGGCGGGATTTGAACCCAGGACTCCAGCGCTGCAAGGCTGCAGTGCTAACACTGAGCCACCTCGTTGCCCCCTCAATTCTTATTAGCATCAAATTTCTGTATCTGTTGCCTTTGTTTTCCTTCTCGTGTTTGAAGTTTTTAGAGGTTAAGACAGTAAAGTTCACATATACATGTGTTAAACTTTATTTATTGACTTCAAACATGAAATAATGTTTCTATTATGTTTTCCCATATTGAAGTCAGATGACTGCACATTCCACATTCATGTACTCGGCTTATTTTTCCTATTCCATTCTTTAAGCATTAACCCCTTCCTGCCACAGGCATTTTTCCACTTTCAATTTTGACACCTCGCCCTCCAAACCCCATAACTTTTCTGTTCACAGACCTTTATGAGGGTTTAATGTTTGTGGGACAAATAGTATTTTGTAATGGTACCATTTAATTAGAATGGGGTAGAATTGGAGAAAAACTGTGTTTGTGTGGCTTTCTTACAGGCTTTGTTTTTATGGCATTCACAGTAGAGCCAAAATGACATGTCTCCTGTATTCTATGGATTGGTACGATTCAGGAATTTTTTTTATGTTTTAACCCCTTAAAAAATATCCAAAACTGTAAGTGTGGCTGGGGCTTCACATTGCAAAATCCACAGCATATTAGCTAGAATCCCATCCACTCATTGAAGAAAAATATTTGCAGGGGAAATCCTGCGATTTAAACAACATTGCAGTTTTGTAAATCGTACCATGTCAAATATACCTACCGTTTTCTAAATAGCTATAATAGAAGCAGAAAGTCCACCGTGGAAAACTCTGTGGAGTTTCAGTGAAAAATGCTGTGGAAAAAAAATACAGGATGCATTTCTGGGGAGGGAGAGTAAAGACTAACTGCTATGGTGTTTCCAGCAGACAATACATGGATAAAACAAGAGATGGATAAAACAATACATGGATAAAACAAGAGATCCTGCTACCTCTCTGTCACTCACTCCTAAGCAGTAGCAGCTCCTTATGGGATATTACAGGGAAGTACTAGTACAGGTGTGAGTGAAGCTCTTGGATTAAAACTTAGCTCTAACAACTTTTGTTCTGTGTCTCTCTTACTGAGCCCTCTCCATAGACATCCATAGGCTCATGTAATTAGATACTTCATTGAGCTGACAGTCTGTCCTGGGAAGTGAATGGCAGTGTAGGAGGGAGAGGGGAGCAAAAAAAGAACCATTCATTTTTGGGAGTGCAGAGAGCTAGAGTATCTTGACAAATCCACACTATCTCAAAGAAAGCAAACAAATTATGTGCAGACGTTTTCCTGTTTAAGCCTGGTTCACATCTGTATCGGTAATACATTTGGGAGATACTGCATGGGGACCCCCTCCTAACGGACTACCGAATGCATTGACAAGCAGTGTGCAGTGAAAGCACATGGACCCCATAGACTATAATGGAGTCCGCATGGAACATGCGGACAGAAAAGTAGTTCACGATCTACTTTCCTGTCCACATGACTCATGCGGAGACCGTACGGAAAGCACACGGACCCCATTATAGGCTATGGGGTCGGTGTGCTTTCACTGCACACCGCTTGTCAATGTGTTCGGTAGTCCGTTCTGTTCCCCCAAACAGATTACCGACGCAGATGTGAACCAGGCCTAAGGAGTAGAGATGAGCGAACAGTATTAGCAGAGATGAGCCTAGTATTAGCAGAATTGTGCAACGCTTATGGTGGATGAGTATGAGGATGCGGAGGAATTGGAGAGGTTGAGTACAAACATGGAGTTTCATGTTGGGGTGCTTTACACAGGTGGGCACAAAAATGAAGGCTCTATCCAGTGGTGGTTCATTTTTATCAAAGTGAGCCGGTCGGCACTCTCAGCTGACAGACGGGTGCGCTTGTCAGTGATGATGCCACCGGCTGCACTGAACACCCTCTCAGATAGGACGCTGGCGGCAGGACAGGACAGCACCTCCAAGGCATATAGGGCAAGTTCAAGCCACAGGTCCAACTTTGAAACCCAATACGTGTAGGGCGCAGAGGGGTCGGAGAGGACAGGGCTGTGGTCGGAAAGGTATTCCCGCAACATGCGCCTATACTTCTCACGCCAGGTGACACTAGGACCCTCCGTGGCGGCACTTTGGCGAGGGGGTGCCATCAAGGTGTCCCAGACCTTAGACAGTGTGCCCCTCGTTTGTGTGGACCGGTGAGAACTTGGTTGCCTACTGGAGGAACTGCCCTCCCTGCCGCCAACGTCACATGCTGGAAACATCTCCATCATATTCTGCACCAATTGCCTGTGGCAAGCATTGATGCGATTGGCCCTCCCCTCTACCGGAATAAAAGACGAGATGTTGTTTTTATACCGGGGGTCAAGGATAGCAAAGATCCAGTACTGGTTGTCCTCCATGATTTTGACAATACGCTTGTCGGTTGTAAAGCACCCCAACATGAACTCAGCCATGTCTGCCACAGTGTTAGTTGGCATGACTCCTCTGGCCCCACCAGAAAGTTCAATCTCCATTTCCTCCTCATCCTCCATGTCTACCCATCCGCGCTGCAACAATGGGACGATTCGAAGTTGCCCGGAAGCCTCCTGTATCACCATCACATCATCGGACAACTCTTCTTCCTCCTCCTCCTCCTCCTCCTCCTCCTCCTCCATTAAACGCAGTGAAGCGGACAGATGTGTGGACCTACTCTCCAGCTGTGACGGATCGGATGCTATCCCTAACTCCTCTGTGTGATCTGAGTTATCCCTGATGTCAATCAGGGATTCTCTCAGAACACACAAGAGCGGGATTGTAAGGCTCACCATCGCATCCTCAGAGCTCACCCTCCTTGTGGACTCCTCAAAGACCCGTAGGATGTCACAAAGGTCTCTCATCCATGGCCACTCATGGATGTGAAACTGAGGCAGCTGACTTTGTGGCACCCTAGGGTTTTGTAGCTGGTATTCCATCAAAGGTCTGCTCAACCACTCTATTCAACATCTGAAACGTTGAGTTCCAGCGTGTGGGGACGTCACACAAAAGCCGGTGTTGTGGCACATGCAGGCGTTGCTGGAGAGATTTTAAGCTAGCAGCGGCTACTGTCGACTTGCGAAAGTGGGCGCACATGCGCCGCACTTTCACCAGTAGCTCTGGAACATTGGGGTAGCTCTTTAGGAAACGTTGCACCACTAGGTTGAAGACGTGGGCCAGGCATGGAACATGTTGGAGTCCGGCAAGCTCCAGAGCTGCTACCAGGTTCCGGCCATTATCACAAACGACCATGCCTGGGCCCAGGTGCAGCGGCTCAAACCATATTGCCGTCTCATCGAGGAGGGCATCCCTCACCTCGGAGGCAGTGTGCTGTCTGTCCCCCAAGCTGATCAGCTTCAGCACAGCCTGCTGACGTCTACCAACGCCAGTGCTGCAACGTTTCCAACTCGTAGCTGGGGTCAATCTAACAGTGGAGGAGGAGGCGGTGGCGGAGGAGGAGGCGGTGGCGGAGGAGGAGGCGGTAGAGGAGGAGGAGGAGGGGGGTGTTCTTCTCGTGTCCCTGCCAGGAATGTTAGGCGGGGAGACGAGGTACACCGGGCCAGTTTGGGAAGCAGTCCCAGCCTCAACTACATTCACCCAGTGTGCCGTCAGTGAAATGTAGCGTCCCTGTCCGCATGCACTTGTCCACGCGTCGGTGGTCAAGTGGACCTTTGTGCAAAGCGCGGAACTAAGGGCCCGTCTGATGTTGAGTGACACGTGCTGGTGCAAGGCGGGGACGGCACACCGGGAGAAGTAGTGACGGCTAGGGACGGCATAGCGAGGTGCCGCAGTTGCCATCAGGTCCAGGAAGGCGGGAGTTTCAACAAGCCGGAACGCCAACATCTCCTGGGCCAGCAGTTTAGCGATGTTGGCGTTCAAGGCTTGCGCGTGTGGGTGGTTAGCAGTGTATTTCTGCCGCCGCTCCAATGTCTGAGAGATGGTGGGTTGTTGTAAAGAAGCGCCTGATGGTGCCTTTGATGGTGCAGGAGAAGGAGATAAGACAGGAACAGGGGAGGATGAGGGAGAAGTCAACAAAGTGGCGGAGGCAGATGAAGTGGTGTCCTGGCTCGTCCTCTGGAGTGCATCGCCAGCACAGTCAGCAGTGGCAGTGGCAGAGGCAGAGGCAGTGGCAGAGGCAGTGGCAGAGGCAGTGGCAGTGGCGTGAACGGCAGGCGGCCTTTGTCCTGCCGTTGCTGCCTGCCACTGATTCCAGTGCTTGGATTCCAAACGACGGCGCATTGAAGTGGTGGACAGGTTGCTCTTCTCAGAGCCCCTAATCAATTTCGAGAGGCAAATTGTGCAGACAACACTATATCTGTCCTCGGCGCATTCCTTGAAAAAACTCCACACCTTCGAGAAACGTGCCCTCGAGGTGGGAGTTTTTCGGGGCTGGGTACGAACTGGAACATCTTGGGAGATTCCGGGTGTGGCCTGGCTTCGCCTAAGCTGCTGACCTCTGCCTCTAGCTACCCTTTTTGGTGCTGCACCTGCCTCAACATCCACACTACTTTCCCCGCTTGACATCCCCCCTGTCCAGGTCGGGTCAGTGTCCTCATCATCCACCACTTCCTCTTCCAACTCCTGTCTCATCTCCTCCTCCCGCACAATGCGCCGGTCAACTGGATGCCCTGACGGCAACTGCGTCACATCATCGTCGATGAGGGTGGGTTGCTGGTCATCCACCACCAAATCGAACGGTGATGGAGGAGACTCTAGTGTTTGAGCATCTGGACACAGATGCTCCTCTGTTAGGTTCGTGGAATCGTGACGTGGAGAGGCAGGTTGAGGGACAATGAAAGGAGTGGAGAACAGCTCTGGGGAGCAGGGACAGTTGGGGTTATTGTTCTGTGAAGCTTGGGAATTTTGGGAGGAAGGAGGACAAGACTGTTGGGTAATAGGAGGAGAGGAGGCAGAGTCTGACTGGCTGCTGGACAATGTGCTGTAAGCGTTCTCTGACAGCCATTGCAAGACCTGTTCCTGGTTCTCGGGCCTACTAAGGTTTGTACCCTGCAGTTTAGTTAATGTGGCAAGCAACCCTGGCACTGTGGAGTGGCGCAATGCTTGCTGCCCCACAGGAGTAGGCACGGGACGCCCTGTGGCTTCACTGCTACCTTGCTCCCCAGAACCATTCCCCCGACCTCGCCCACGGCCTCGTCCACGTCCCTTTCCGGGAGCCTTGCGCATTTTGAATTCCCAGTTAGAAATTGGCACTATATACCAGTAGCAAAAATTGTGGGTGCACGTAACCCCAATATATTCTTTGAATTCCCAGTCAGACAATGGCACTATATACCAGTAGCAAAAATTGTGGGTGCACGTAACCCCAATATATTCTTTGAATTACCAGTCAGAAACTGGCACTATATGGCACTAGCAAGAAATGAGGGTATTTGTAACCCCAATATATTCTTTGAATTCCCAGTCAGACAATGGCACTATATGGCAGTAGCAAGAAATGAGGGTATTTGTAACCCCAATATATTCTTTGAATTCCCAGTCAGACAATGGCACTATATACCAGTAGCAAGAAATGAGGGTATTTGTAACCCTAATATATTCTTTGAATTCCCAGTCAGACAATGGCACTATATACCAGTAGCAAGAAATGAGGGTATTTGTAACCCCAATATATTCTTTGAATTCCCAGTCAGACAATGGCACTATATACCAGTAGCAAGAAATGAGGGTATTTGTAACCCCAATATATTCTTTGAATTCCCAGTCAGACAATGGCACTATATACCAGTAGCAAGAAATGAGGGTATTTGTAACCCCAATATATTCTTTGAATTCCCAGTCAGACAATGGCACTATATACCAGTAGCAAGAAATGAGGGTATTTGTAACCCCAATATATTCTTTGAATTCCCAGTCAGACAATGGCACTATATACCAGTAGCAAGAAATGAGGGTATTTATAACCCCAATATATTCTTTGAATTACCAGTCAGAAACTGGCACTATATGGCAGTAGCAAGAAATGAGGGTATTTGTAACCCCAATATATTCTTTGAATTCCCAGTCAGACAATGGCACTATATACCAGTAGCAAGAAATGAGGGTATTTATAACCCCAATATATTCTTTGAATTCCCAGTCAGACAATGGCACTATATACCAGTAGCAAGAAATGAGGGTATTTGTAACCCCAATATATTCTTTGAATTCCCAGTCAGACAATGGCACTATATACCAGTAGCAAGAAATGAGGGTATTTGTAACCCCAATATATTCTTTGAATTCCCAGTCAGACAATGGCACTATATACCAGTAGCAAGAAATGAGGGTATTTATAACCCCAATATATTCTTTGAATTACCAGTCAGAAACTGGCACTATATGGCAGTAGCAAGAAATGAGGGTATTTGTAACCCCAATATATTCTTTGAATTCCCAGTCAGACAATGGCACTATATACCAGTAGCAAGAAATGAGGGTATTTATAACCCCAATATATTCTTTGAATTCCCAGTCAGACAATGGCACTATATACCAGTAGCAAGAAATGAGGGTATTTGTAACCCCAATATATTCTTTGAATTCCCAGTCAGACAATGGCACTATATGCCAGTAGCAAGAAATGAGGGTATTTGTAACCCCAATATATTCTTTGAATTCCCAGTCAGACAATGGCACTATATACCAGTAGCAAGAAATGAGGATATTTATAACCCCAATATATTCTTTGAATTCCCAGTCAGACAATGGCACTATATACCAGTAGCAAGAAATATGGGTATTTATAACCCCAATATATTCTTTGAATTACCAGTCAGAAACTGGCACTATATGGCAGTAGCAAGAAGTGAGGGTATTTGTAACCCCAATATATTCTTTGAATTCCCAGTCAGACAATGGCACTATATACCAGTAGCAAGAAATGAGGGTATTTATAACCCCAATATATTCTTTGAATTCCCAGTCAGACAATGGCACTATATGGCAGTAGCAAGAAATGAGGGTATTTGTAACCCCAATATATTCTTTGAATTCCCAGTCAGACAATGGCACTATATACCAGTAGCAAAAATTGTGGGTGCACGTAACCCCAATATATTCTTTGAATTCCCAGTGAGACAATGGCACTATATACCAGTAGCAAAAATTGTGGGTGCACGTAACCCCAATATATTCTTTGAATTCCCAGTCAGACAATGGCACTATATACCAGTAGCAAAAATAGTGGGTGTATATAGCCCCAATTCTATTGCTAGGGGACTTGCAGGGTATTTCTGAGGTGAAGGTGGGGGGGCACACCGTTGGAACGGGGATTTGGGGTGTATATATGGGGTATACGGGAATACACTGTCAGTGTGTTCCATTCAGGATCCTGGGAAAGCTGGGTTGCGGCGATTAAGCCCGTCAGTGCCACGTTACACTGACAAGCTTCTCCCTGGAATTGAAGTTATATGTAAGCCCAATATATTCTTTGAATTCCCAGTGAGACAATGGCACTATATGGCAGTAGCAAAAATAGTGGGTGTATATAGCCCCAATCCTATTGCTAGGGGACTTGCAGGGTATTTCTGGGGTGAAGGTGGGGGGGCACACCGTTGGAACGGGTATCGGGGGTATATATCGGGTATACGGGAATACACTGTCAGTGTATTCCATTCAGGATCCTGGGAAAGCTGGGTTGCGGCGATTGAGCCCGTCAGTGCCACGTTACACTGACAAGCTTCTCCCTGGAATTTAGCTCTTACAAGAGCTGTTGGTTGTCTTCTCCTTCCTATCCTAGCCTGTCCCTGCCTACCCAGAATCTAAGCCCTAGCTAACTGGACTGAAACCTCCGTCCCCGGTGAATTGCAAGCTCAGAATGACGCGAACCTGGGCGGCGCTGTTCTTTTAAATTAGAGGTCACATGTTTTCGGCAGCCAATGGGTTTTGCCTACTTTTTTCAACGTCACCGGTGTCGTAGTTCCTGTCCCACCTACCCTGCGCTGTTATTGGAGCAAAAAAGGCGCCAGGGAAGGTGGGAGGGGAATTGAGTAATGGCGCACTTTACCACGCGGTGTTCGATTCGATTCGAACATGCCGAACAGCCTAATATCCGATCGAACATGAGTTCGATAGAACACTGTTCGCTCATCTCTACTAGGTAACTTTCCTGCAAATATAGATGTGACACAGTTTACATTAGTTAGGAAAAAGGAGCTTCACACAAAGATGCGTGCCAACAAATCAGGTGTATTTTATTAGTAGAGCAAACGTTTTCGGTCTAGGTTCGACCTTCCTCAGGCTCTGTTCAGTATAATACTCAGTCACAGATGTTGGTCAGGTAAATAAGGTAGAAGGTAAATGACCTCTGCCGCTGCTATTCCGAGGCCCGCTCACTCAGTGGAGGAGTAATGTTGAGTATAAAGAAGAAGGCATAGTCTGCCACAGGGAAGCGCGACAGACTATGCCTTCTTCTTTATACGCAACATTACTCCTCCACTGAGTGAGCGGGCCTCGGAATAGCAGCGGCAGAGGTCATTTACCTTCTACCTTATTTACCTGACCAACATCTGTGACTGAGTATTATACTGAACAGAGCCTGAGGAAGGTCGAACCTAGACCGAAAACGTTTGCTCTACTAATAAAATACACCTGATTTGTTGGCACGCATCTTTGTGTGAAGCTCCTTTTTCCTAATTGATACGGGGTGGGACCCTAGCTTCAACACCAGGGCGAAGTCTGTATCCCTATTTGAACAGTTTACATTAGTGTGACATCCTTTGTTTTCTGTGTCCCATAGGCTTCTATGGGCTAGTCTGTACTGCAGAATAGGACATGATCTTCGTTTTGTGGCATGGATTTGCTGCACACAGATTTATGGAAAATGTATATGGGCCCATTGAAATGAATGGGTGAGTGTGCTATCCAGGAAAGCACACTGAAATATAGTACACAGTCATGTGCATGAGGCCTTAGTCTGGAGGACCTGGCAAAACGGCAATGCCTATTGTTTTCAAATAAAACACTGCAATGTTTCTTCTCCTCTGCGGAGGCGCTGTAGGGAAATTGAACAATTGCCACCAAGCTTCCTTGGCTGGTTAGGTTAGTGACAGCAGGACATGCTGCGATCAGCTTTGTGTAGGTGCAGTCAATTTTTAAAAGAAAATGTTGCGGTTGTGTGAGAAATTTTGCGTTTTGCATCCCTTTACGGAGCCACAAATAGAGCTATTCAGTTTATATGGTCATCAATAACTCAAGTAATTACCTCGAATTTGCATTAATATGCCCTGTTAATGTAAAGTTGAAAAATATAAATAGTCTCACATTACATGATTGTCACCTATTAATTTTTGGTAAAGAACTTAACTATTGCCTTCTGTATGAATTCAGTACAAGTACAGCTCTTGATCTCATTGGAATCCTCTACTGTCCTGAGGCAATTTGTATGTCGGTAATGAGTTGATTACCTTCATTAGTGTTTTCATTCATTAATTCTTGGAAATTCCTACCGCTACAATGATCTGGGAATTTATACCATGAATACTGTAATTTTCCAGTCTAACAAGACACTGAAACAACTGTCATGGCTACACGCTTCAGATCACATTTTGATGGAAATTTAATATGTCCCAAACACAGCAAAAGTATTATTTTAATTTTTGAATATATTACAAAGAAAATCTATACATGTATCTATTTATCATTTAAGTAATCAGTACTGGTACTATTGTAATATACGTCACAGTGCCGGACAACATATAAATAATATACTAACAAACACCTTTATCTGTTTTACTGAGGCGTTTGTGTAGGGAGGTTTTTTGGATTATTGCATATGGATGTTTTTGAGTTATTTTAACCCCTTCCCGCCGACGGCATTTTTTGATTTTCATTTTTCTTTTTTGAATCCTCTCCTTCCAAACCCCATAACTTTTTTATTTTTACACTCTCAGAGCCATATGAGGTCTTAATGTTTGTGGGACAAAGTGTTCTTCATGATACTACCATTATTTATTCTGTATAATGTACTGGGAAGCTGGGAAAAAATTCAGAATGGAATGGATTTGAAGAAAAGGTGCATTTGTGCGACTTTCTTATGGGCTTCGGTTTTACGGCGTTCACTGTGCAGCCAAAATGACATGTCCCCTGTATTCTATGTTTTGGTATGATTCTGGGGATACCAAATTTATATGGTTTTATTTACATTTTAACCCCTTAATAGAGATGAGCGAACAGTAAAATATTCGATATTCGTTATTCGTTTCGAATAGCCACTCAATATTTCACTATTCGATCGAATATTGAACCCCATTATAGTCTATGGGGGAAAATGCTTCGTTTCAGGGGATCCCACCATTCAACTCAGGAGGGTCACCAAGTCCAATATGACACCCCAGAAAATTATGCCAACACCTCTGCAATGCAACTGGGACAGCTGGGGACGCATGTCTGGGGGCATCTAACAAGCCAAAGTCACTGTTTTACCCCAACATCACAGCCTATCAACTACACACTTTCCACACTCAAAAAAACCTCTATCAAAGTGGGAAAATACTTGGAAACCTTCTTTCTTCCCCAAATGGATGGACAGAAACCCAAATTTAAGCTCAACAAACATTAACAAGCACCCCTTTAAATCACGTTGCCCATGACAACCACAAATGGAATAGGCAATGGGAAATCCAATAGTACCCACCCTGAACTGTCATTGTGTGTGTGTGTGTGTGTGTGTGTGTGTGTGTGTGTGTGTGTGTGATGTGGTAAGACCTACCAAAATTCACTTTTCTAGCCCTCAACATGAGCCCTTCCAAATTAAGTTACAGGACCTTAAAGGGGCTCTATCAGCAAAATCATGCTGATAGAGCCCCACATATGTGTGCATAGCCTTTAAAAAGACTATTCAGGCACTGTAAAAGGAGGAAGCGGAGTCTAAGATCGGTCCACAGCAGTCTCTATTCTGGTCTGGTCCGCCTCCTCACAGACCAGCCTCCGGCAGAACCAGCGTTGATTGGCCGAATGCTGTACTCTGTATGACATTTGGCCAATCAATGCTGGTCAATGTATTCCTATGGGAAAAAGTCATATTGCAAGCTGACAGGGATCCCGACTAGATAGAGCCTCAAAGAGCTGGGTGAGTGACATTCCCACCTAAATAAAGGTAATCCCTAGCTAACCCTGCCTGTACATCTATCCCTGTCTCACAGTCACATAGTTCACAGTCTCAAATTATCCAAATGTTAAATCCACCATTCGTATAAATTGGAGGTCACCTGATTTAGCCAGCCAATTACTTTTTCCGATTTTTTTTCTATGCCTCCGATGTCGTAGTTCCTGTCCCGCTTCCCCTGTGCAGTTAATGGTGCAAAAAAAGTGCCAGGGAAGGTGGGAGGGGATACAAATTTTTAGTGCATTCGCCTCGTGGTATTCGAATGGAATAGAATGCCTCGAATGGCCTGATATTCGATCGAATATCTATTCGATCAAACAGTGTTCGCTCATCTCTAATTATTATTATTAATATTATCATTATTATTTATACCTTAACCAGTGATATCACTCCTGCACTACTACAGAACAATGGTGATTGTCTCTCCATTATATTTAACATCAGATCTTCTCTTCATATGAAAGTGAATCTTTCAAAAACCAAACTTCTTGCATTCCCACCATTTACTAACCTTTCTAACCTTGAGATTTCCGCCTGTGGTCTTTCCATAACCTCAGACCTCTCTTTCATGCTGCCCATTCAATCACTAGCATGCTCATGTCACCTGCACCTCATAAATGTCTCCAGAAATCGCCCTCTTCTCACCGTGGTAACATCAGAAAGACTCATTGTAGCTCTCATTCACTCTCATATTGACTATTGCATTTTTGTACTATTCATGCTCCCTAAACTTTCCCATTTACAATCTCTTCCGAATATACAGCAGAAGCTGGTATTGATTCAATACACAGCTGCATCTACTTTGTCCCAGTAACTTCACCTCTTGGTCATCCACTCCAGAATACAAATCAAATTGCTTATACTATCCCACAAATCCCTTCATAGCACTGTATCTCCCTATATCTTTTCCAGTTTTTTTGTCCACCACATTACTCGTTCTCTTCATTCTGCCAATGACCTTAGACTTATATCCTCTGGAATGTGTTAGTGACGGCCTCATACACCTTCAGTTATATGACCATATTTATTAAAAGATGCCTGGACCAATGTACTAAACAAGCCCTCTTACCTCTTGTGTCTCCCCTATTTTGTCATAGATTATAAACTCTTGTGAGCAGGGTCCATACTCCTATTGTTGAGTATGTACATAAAATGAATAAGAATTATTGCAGCTATGTGAGCAGAAAAAAAGAAAAGTTGTGGCTTACGTAAGGAGTAAAGGATGGAGTGAAAAAATAATTTTAGCGCTAAGTGGATCTAGTTATTTCCACTATTCAGAAGACCTTCAATACCATTTCTAATATTTAGATTTACGCTTTTGAAGCTCCAAAATTTCTTGCACTTAATTCAATGGAGATATTAGTAATATTATCTTTACACCACTATCATAGTAGAATGATTTACAGCTGAAAACTACTAAAATTCGTTTGGAACATAAAGGCTGGTGAAGTTAGAACTAGTTTAAATCCATGCAATCTATTTCAAGACAAGTATGCAACAAAAGATGAAGTAGATAGATACCTAGGAAAACAAATAAAGCGCATAGAAACATAAACAGTCAGGAAATGCTCAATTCTTCATTGGCTTCAACATTTCACAGCATCAACAATCATTACGGCATTTTTTTCTGTATATTATATTGCCTTAGAAAGCCGGTGTTTGCACTTTTTATTTAATATATTGCTGCCACGCTATTGCTCCCAAGATATTTAAAAAATATTCATAAAGAGAAAAACTAAATCGAACATTAAATTTAGTATCATCTATCAAGGTCTGAAATCTCGTAACTCAGCAAGAAGAGAATCTGGGAGAATCCAGCTGAAAGTTTAATAACCATTTGCTGGGTAATATTCAGTATGTATTCCAGTTAGTGGTTTGGCATCGTGATCTTTTGATGTGTGCTGCAAGACTCCTTGATATAAATGGGTTTTCAATGGTCTACAGTACAACCTCTTAATAGTTTCATCTCCAGGGTTGTTTGTTTATCTACCCAAGGAAGACTTCATTAGCTTTTTTACATTTTGAGATAAAAAAAAAATTATTGTGTACAAATTTCAAAATAAAAATAGGCTTTAGTATTATAGAGTTATAGAAATACAAGCAGAAATCCATAAATGGAATTTTGGCCATGTAATACAAAAGCTACTTTCACCTTAATATTGTTAGCAGAAACCTGGGTCTACAATTGGACAGTGTTGGACTGGGGTACCTAGGGAGCACAACTAAAATTACTTGTAGGGGTCCCCCAATTCACAATTTCTAAAATATCATCACTACTAGAGATGAGCGAGTAGTGTTCGATCGAGTAGGTATTCAAAATACTCGTACTCGATCGAGTACCACTCACTATTCGAATGGAAACATTCGATGAAGAACCAGCGTTGATTGGCCGAATGCTATACAGTTGGCCAATCAACGCTGATTCTTCTCCTACCTTTAGAAGTCTTCTCCTCGCTGCATCCCTGCGGCGTCTTCCAGCTCTGAATTCACTCTGCCAGGCATCGGGCCTGGGCAGAGCCAACTGCGTATGCCCGCACTACAAGAAAATGGCCGCTTTGACTGTAAGTGGCCATTTTCTTGTAGTGCGGGCATGCGCAGTCATCTATGCCCAGGCCCGATGCCTAGCAGAGTGAATTCATTGCCTGATGGCGACGCCGGGACGCTGTGCAGAGATGATCGAATGTTGCCTACCCCTGAAACGAGCATTTTTCCCCCATAGAATATAATAGGATTCGATATTCGATTCGAGTAGTCGTATATTGAGGGGCTACTCGAAACGAATATCGAATATCGAGTATTTAACTACTCGCTCATCTCTAATCACTACATATTTTTTCATTAGCAGACTGGCCCCTGTCTTGAGAAGGTAATGCCAAGGAAGAAGAACAGTGGTTGATCTGGTTCTGGGGAAAGATGTCATCTTAGCCATCTTATGCTTCTACAGAGGTAATAAACTAAGTGGTTGGTTTAAAAGGTTATCCAGTTGATACATAGGCTGATTGAGTTACTGTAAACATCTATATGTAATACAGTAACTGTACTGTGCCTTACACCCAGTGGCGTAACTAGGAACAGTGGGGCCCCATGGCAAACTTTTGATATGACTTCCCCCCCCCCCGACCGATGCCGCCGAAGACCCTGACCGAACCCCCACCACCACCACCACCACATTCCTGCGCTCTCCATTATTCCCCTTAGTGGCCCCTATACACACTATTGTCGAACCTGCACACCGTATCATAACCCATAGTGGCCCCTACACACACTATTATGCACCACTGCGGACACCTATGAACAATCTTTTCAGACCCCAGAGTATAATAATCGGAGACCGAGAGGGGGATACAAACATAAAAAACAATATTACTTACATATCTCCGGCTCCACTGCAGTTCTCGGTGATGTCAGCCTTCTTCAATGACATCCAGGACGTCATATGACCCGGGATGTCACATGACCGGGACCTGCGTTCCAGGTCATGTGACATCAGGGAGCGTCCAGAAGTAGACCCGAACCTGCCCGTCACGTGCAAAGGTAAGTAACATGGTTTTTCATGTTACCTTACCTCCCCTGGACCTCCGATCATTATACTCAGGGATCTGAAAAGACCCCTGAGTATAATAATGATGTTTCTGAGGCCCGTGCCGTCACTTACCGATCCTGGCCACTGCCAGGATCGGTAAGTAAATAGGGCCCATTACCGGCTAGAGTAACTCCAGCCGGTAACGGCCTATTAAGAAAAGAAAAAAAACGCAGGGGTAGTGGCTATCGCCGGGCCCCTAATGTCTCTGGCCCTGTGGCAGCTGCTACCCCTGCTACCCCAGTAGTTACACCACTGCTTACACCACTCTTGCAGGGGTTGAGGGCCCATCCTGGCTCAGGTACCATCTGGAGGATTCAGCTAGTTATGTGCAAGTCTTCACCTGCCTATTAATACTATTGGATCATGATAATGTCTAAGGTAACATAAAATCTTACTCCAGGCATAAAATCAGACTTAAGCCAAACCTATGGGGCTTTATTTGCCCAACACATTTTCATTCACCTGAGCTGGCAGTGTGCTGCGACAAATAATGGAAAGTGAAGGACTTTTTACTATTAATGAATAGTCCTTAGGGCAGACCATCAACAATAGTTAGGTGGGGGGCTAACTCCAAACATCACCACCAATCTAGTGACTGCAGAGACTGCCACACATAGGAACCAGCTGCACAGTGTCCTGGACAGAAGGACAGCGCCATAGTCTGAGTAGTTGCCCTTCCTGGTTACTACAACTTAACTCTAAACCCCACATATGTGCTATGCTAAGTCCCAGAAAACCCCTTCAATTCCTGGCTTATGTATCTTTTATTTAGCATTTATTCGCCCGATATTGTTCTGCCTAACATGTGCTTGCTCCTTTTAGAAATGTCTCCTAATGGTTTGGTACACAAAGCTAAGTACAAGATTTTCCTATCTTTGTAGTACATATCTAACAATATTTTCACAAATTGCTTTGGAACTGACTCAAAGATCATTTTATCTTGTATACATTCTTATGAAGAACTGCCATCAGCTCACTTTCAGAGAATCTTTAATTTACTCCTCTTTTCTCTTTCCAATGAATCTTTTAATGTAAGAAACTTGTCAGCTCACGCTTCATGGTACAAAATATGTGAGCTCTGCCATGCATACAAATATGTCACCATACACAAAGTAATGACATTGTTTTCTCTATACCTCTGTCTGTACAACACAGGAAGACATATTTGCGATATTATAATGCCATCATTGCTTTTTCTCACCGAGTTGTTTGATTTCCACCATTCTGAGAAGCTTTTTATCAATTAAATGTATTTAAGAATATCTCTGGAGAATGGAGGACACACCTGACATAATTCTGGTAATGACTTAATTGTTGGCAATATTTCACTAGTCTAGCAATAACTGCTCACATGTTCATTAGAAGATTCCTCCTGGGAAAGCTTCTGTCACCAGGAGGCAGGGCACTAAAAGCTTTATCGCATATATAGACATTGCCTATAACATTTATGGGGTATTAGAACCAAGCAATGTAAGTAAAGCCCTGGGACATTATAGGACACTCGTCTTACTGGTGAAGATGGCAAGTCAAGTGCAGGAGTCCTTATTGGATGGAGTTCTGGGATGGCAAAACACAGATTGTTGGTGTGTACAGCTGAGACCATCAAGACCCACATAGCACCCAGACAATTGGGGAACCGAGGAGAAACCCCATGACAGAGCCATGAAGAGTGGAGTAGTAAGGCAAATACAAAAGAATGCCATGGGCCGACATCTGGTTGTCTAATACGGCCTTTCGTTTATACCTCCTATAAATTGGCTTATTTTCTGGCAATATTTTGTGGCAGAAACTGCCGTACATTGCTGCATCTTATATCACATCTCTTGTCAGATGAGGCCAAAGAGTGACTAAGGCTGAGGCTCCACGTTGCGGAAATGTAGCTTTTTTGTTGCAGATTTTGCTGCGGTTTTTTGAGCCAAAGTTAGAAGTGGATTGAAAGTGAAATGGGAAATATAAAGGAAGCTCTTACACGTTTCCCTTTTGACGTTGACTCGAACAAACGCAACAAAACCTGCAACAATAACAGCTGTATTTCTGCAATGTGGGGCCTCAACCTAAACACTTATCAAATGTGGTGCAATGTTTGGTTTTGGTGCAAATTGACAGTAGAGCTGAAACGACTGATGACCAGTAGAAGAGAACTGACTGTACCTAAAGAAATAATTAAGGAATAAATGATGTGATTGAATACATCACCAGTCAGCTATAGAAATGTATTGTACAGAATGGAAGTTGGAGCCACTTATGTCAATAGGAAAATAGTTTTACTGTAAATACAGATATACAATACAACATTCTCAACCTCTCTATGATGGTGGATTCAGCCAATGACTCAATATTGGTTGTAACTCTAAGGCAATGGTAATATGCTGGATTAAGCCTTAAAAATCATTTAAGATAATTTACACACATTTTTCCCCAATACCAAATCTCACATTTTATGTACCAACATTTTGTGAGAGGTAGTGTCAGATGCTTTTGACTTCCTCAAGTCTGATCTGGAACTTACCTCCTCTTGGGAGCTGATCATATTGGGCTGACCTGTCCAATCTCTCCTAATCCCATGCCGATACTGGCACCATATGCCAGAAACCTTAAACATTAGAAATAAGGTTCTGTCTATGATAGAAACCATTGCTTTAGTTGGTTCCTTTATTATACAATCCCATAAAAGTGTTCATTTCCTTAAATTCGTGCGATCTTGGGATGTATGCCATCTGAAGACATTGACTTAGTTATTTTAGTGTTTTATGGTATCTCTGCACTTCTCAGGCAGATGACATTTAATGGAGAGTTTACTTTAACTCTGAGAATTTCACTTGACATTTTATTTCCCTTCACAAATACAATAGAAAGGAAAACATTTCATAAGTTAGATTTCTCTTCATGTCTGTTAAATATTCCATTATTTTTAAAGGGTCAAAGTTTCAGGTTTTATTATTTTTCTTATTTATGTACTTAAATGGCCAGTAACTTTTCAATAAACTTTGCAGAAATCAATAAAGTAGGTGAATATAACAAGCATGTATTATACCTTATCATAGAGAAAACTTCTTTTCTTCTTCTAACATCCCCTTCCTAAACTTACATCCACTTTGATATCTCTGCAGAATCCATATTGCTATCTCAAGATCTACTGCAGTGTGATGAAGTCTAAAATGGTGGCTGTATACAGAATTCTATGGAGGGAGCAGGAGAAAGAGAGCAGAAGCCAAGTATGAGAGATGGAGACCAACAGGAACAGAGAATGCAGCAGCTACTAAAATGGTTTTATCTCACCCCAAGTGCTTTATTCACATTAATAATGATCATTACATCTCTATATTATTCTACTGCAGCTACTACGATGTTTTTGTCTCACCCCAAGTGCTTTATTCACATTAATAATGATCATTACTAGAGATGAGCGAACAGTGTTCTATCGAACACATGTTCGATCGGATATCAGGCTGTTCGATGTGTTCGATTCGAATCGAACATCACGGGGCAAACTCCCAAAAAATTCGATTCCCCTCCCACCTTCCCTGGCGCTTTTTTTGCACCAATAACAGCGCAGGGGAGGTGGGACAGGAACTACGACACCGGAGGCATCGAAAAAAATCGGAAAAAGTCATTGGCTGCCGAAATCAGGTGACCTCCATTTTAGACGAATAGTGGATTTCAAATCCGGGTCATATGAGAATGTGAACTTTGTGACTAAGAGACAGGGATAGCTGTACAGGCAGGGATAGCTAGGGATAACCTTTATTTAGGCAGGAATGTTATTAAAAATAACTTTTTGGGGCTCTATCGGGTGTGTAATTGTGATTTTTGTGACATAAACTTTTTCGCATAGGAATGCATTGGACAGCGCTGATTGGCCAGAGTACGGAATTCGACCAATCAGCGCTGGCTCTGCTGGAGGAGGCGGAGTCTAAGATCGCTCCACACCAGTCTCCATTCAGGTCCGACCTTAGACTCCGCCTCCGCCTCCTCCTCTGCCTTAGCAGTGCTGAGCCAGTTCTGCTCAACTACATGCCGGTCAGCCCATCTGATATAGCAGAGCCGAGTGTGCACACTCGGCTCTGCTATATCATATGGGCTGACCGGCACACGGTGTAGTTGAGCAGAACTGGCTCAGCACTGCTAAGTCTCTGCATTCCCATAGGAATGCATTGGCCAGCGCTGGTTGGCCAGAGTACGGAACTCGACCAATCAGCGCTGGCTCTGCTGGAGGAGGCGGAGTTTAAGATTGCTCCACACCAGTCTCCATTCAGGTCTGACCTTAGACTCCGCCTCCTCTGGCAGAGCCAGCGCTGATTGGCCGAAGGCTGGCCAATGCATTCCTATGGGAATGCAGAGACTTAGCAGTGCTGAGCCAGTTCTGCTCAACTACACCATGTGCCGGTCAGCCCATCTGATATAGCAGAGCACTCTCGGCTCTGCTATATCAGATGGGCTGACTGGCAAACGGTGTAGTGGAGCAGAACTGGCTCAGCACTGCTAAGTCTCTGCAGTAGCAGGCTCTGCTACATCAGATGTAGCAGAGCCGAGTGTGCACACTCGACTCTGCTACATCTGATGTAGCAGAGCCGAGTGTGCACACTCGGCACACGGTGTAGTTGAGCAGAACTGGCTCAGCACTGCTAAGTCTCTGCATTCCCATAGGAATGCATTGGCCAGCCTTTGGCCAATCAGCGCTGGCTCTGCTGGAGGAGGCGGAGTCTAAGGTCGGACCTGAATGGAGACTGGTGTGGAGCGATCTTAGACTCCGCCTCCTCCAGCAGAGCCAGCGCTGATTGGTCGAATTCCGTACTCTGGCCAATCAGCGCTGGCCAATGCATTCCTATGGGGAAAAGTTAGCTTGCGAAAATCGCAAGCTGACAGGGATTTCCATTAAATAAAGTGACTTTTATGCCCCCAGACATGCTTCCCCTGCTGTCCCAGTGTCATTCCAGGGTGTTGGTATCATTTCCTGGGGTGTCATAGTGGACTTGGTGACCCTCCAGACACGGATTTGGGTTTCCCCCTTAACGAGTATATGTTCCCCATAGACTATAATGGGGTTCGAAACCCGTTCGAACACTCGAACAGTGAGCGGCTGTTCAAATCAAATTTCGAACCTCGAACATTTTAGTGTTCGCTCATCTCTAATCATTACATCTCTATATTATTCTACTGCAGCTACTACAATGTTTTTGTCTCACCCCAAGTGCTTTATTCACATTAATAAAGATCATTACATCTCTATATTATTCTATTGCAGCTACTGTGTAAGTCAAAGTTAAAAATCAGATTCTTCCTACTATCTGTGAACAGTGTATAGGAAGCTAGACACCACCTATGTGTTTAGAGAGTGTTGAAAATTCGTGATAGAGCATGTATTAGTAAAAATAGCTAAAAATAAAATTATGCTACTCCTCATGAACAGACACTGTACTACTGATTTCTACAATTTTTTTTTGAAAGTTTGGTAACCATTTAAGCAACATTTATTTATTAGGTTTTATATGTCAGAGTTGGACTGTATCACTATACAGTCTGTCCCTGCGTCTTGCTGCGATATACCCTGTCACAGCAAATATGACAGACAGAAAATATTTTCAAATGTAAAAAAATCCCCAAACTCATTTATTATAACCTACAAAATAATCTATCTATATACATTTTAAGAAAGTACCAATAAAGACAAAATCGCCTTCACATACTCGGTAACCTATAACACTGTAATGATTTCCTGCGTTTCCCTGGTCCTGCGTCTCGGCTCCTTACAGCAGAACAGATAGAGTTGCGTTTCAATGTTTTAATATTGTTAGAGCAGGGAGATAAACACTTTAGTACATATTGGAGAGTAATAAATTGTGTTGAACATTGATAAACTAATGCAATTACCAGCAAGGTCACAGAGTCAGCTAATTTAGAAATATCAGTAGTAGGATTTTGAGTTGTCCCCTGGAGAACTGTAGCCACTTTATTACAGCAGCAGGGTGAGGAGGAAATGGTACATTACGATTGATCTTTTGATCTAATTGTAGAACTCTGCCATCCCCTGTTTGTCCAGAAGTGCTTAGCTAGCAAGAAGAATCACCGAATAGCTAATTGAAGAGAATACCCTAAAACTTGATGAAATGTGAGAAACAAAGATTAACTTGAGCTTTGAATTAGTTCTCTATTATATGGAATGAAAGAAACAGAACGGACAAGTTATTAACACAAATCACATTATCGGTTCATATTTTACCTCCAAGTACATTGCATCAGTTTATAGCCCTAGAAATTTAATATACAGACTGATACACCAAGGTTATACAAAACTGTTTGTTGTTGTAACTGCTGAATAGCAGATTAGACAGGCGATTGTGAATAGTAGTGAAATATTGGTAAAACACATTATTTATGCACCCGTATTTGGTAGTGCTGCATGATAGTGAATATTTTGGGAAATAACAATAAAAGAATTATGAAAATGGCCAATTATATAGATCAAATAATAATTCTACACTCAAGACGCCGAAGTCACTACACAATAAAAGTGTGGGAACACAAACAATTTTAGTGTGATCGACCAATTATCTAATATCTCCCTGATATCTTCTCTTAGCAACACTTGTAGAGGAAAAGAAGGAGCAGGCATGTCGGATTTCAGCATTAGATCCTGTGGGAGATAAGCCACTGCCCCAAAGGGTTCTTTCCTATTGAATGAAACAAACAGGACTGTACATGCACTGCTGAACTACCCGTGCACGATTATGATGGACTTCGTAGGAATTGATGGTTATCAAAGAAATGTTTGGCCAACACTTATCTAAAGTTTATGGCCACATCCTCCAACCACTATACACTGCTAAAGTCTAAATATATACCATAAAGATAGCCAGTGTAGCCACTGAGGGACCCCTGGGGCCCAGCTCAGGTAGGCTACAGCCTTTATATTAATGGGATTTGAGAAATTTTGCAGGGACTTCATCTCTACAGGGCCTACAAGGTTAGAGAATAAGGATGAGGGGAAAAAACCCTATAATCTTGGATTGATGATTAACACCAATGCCACCTTGACACACCTTCTTAAAAAAAATCCTTAAAAGTACATGTATTGCTTTGCATTTTCAGCTGTTTTTTTCTAATTAGCCTCAACCATTATTTTGGATATCACGCGCAACAAATGAAATTTATAATAGAAAAATTGAAAATTTAACATAAATTTATAATGAACATTGTTTATTTACTTTCTTATGGTATTACTTTACATCTGTTTGTATTTTCAAAACCTTTTCCCAGTAAAACTGCGTACATTGCTTTTCCTCTTGTACAATTTTTCTGGTTGGTCTTGATGTAGCGACCAGCAGTAGTCTCCCATCATTGCAATGTTCCAATGACCCTGATATCTTTTCTCCATCACCTTGATATCCTGATGGAAGCTTTTGCCTTGTTCTTCGCTAACTGCTCCAAGATTTTCAGGGAAAAATCTCACATGCGAATTCAAAAAGTGAAGTTTGAGGCTCATCAGACATCCTAGATTTTGACATTTTTGCAGCATATTTTGAAAGATTTTTTCATAGTCTGGATCTTTGTGGTTTCCAAGAAACTTGGTTACCACATCTTTAAATGCTTTCCATGCCTCTTTTTCATCCTCTGTCATTGTTGCTTCAAAGTTAACATCAAACATCAGATTTCGGATATCAGGGCCAACGAAAACACCTTCTTTAAGTTTCGCTTCTGAGAGGTGAGGAAATTTTTCACTCAAATATGTGAAACATGGTCCAGTCTTAGGTAAGACTTTCACAAATTGTTTCATAATGTCTAATTTGATGTGAAGAGGAGGGAGCAAATTTTTTTTCGGATCAACCAAGCTCCTCCGCAGAACATTTTTCTCTCCAGGAGTATACGTATACGGAAATCACTAGCGTTTCCATAAAATTGATATGCTAAGATCTGCAAAAATGCAAGCATTTTTTGAAATCACAGCATTTCTGCTGTAGTTTTTTTTTTTCTGCAATGTGTGGATTGGATTAGTCAGAATCCTGTCCACTTTGCAGTCAATGTAAAATGCAGCGATTTTGCTGCAGCAATTTCGTTCACAATGGCCTCATGTTGTTTTTTAACATTTGTATTGTGCTTTTTTTTCTGCCATTTTTACCTATAATGAAATCAAAAGGAAAATGTCTGAATAAACATGCCAGACCCAGAGCATTTTGAAAAAAAAAACAAAAACCCAAAAATTTGTACAAAAATACAAAAAATATATTCTTTGAATTCCCAGTCAGAAACTGGCACTATATGGCAGTGGCAGGACTTGAGTGTATTTGTAACACCAATATATTCTTTGAATTCCCAGTCAGAAACTGGCACTATATGGCAGTGGCAGGACTTGAGTGTATTTGTAACACCAATATATTCTTTGAATTCCCAGTCAGAAACTGGCACTATATGGCAGTAGCAAGAAATGAGTGTATTTGTAACCCCAATATATTCTTTGAATTCCCAGTCAGAAACTGGCACTATATGTCAGTGGCAGGACTTGAAGGTATTTGTAACACCAATATATTCTTTGAATTCCCAGTCAGAAACTGGCACTATAAGTCAGTGGCAGGACTTGAGTGTATTTGTAACACCAATATATTCTTTGAATTCCCAGTCAGAAACTGGCACTATATGGCAGTAGCAAGAAATGAGTGTATTTGTAACCCCAATATATTCTTTGAATTCCCAGTCAGAAACTGGCACTATATGGCAGTGGCAGGACTTGAGTGTATTTGTAACCCCAATATATTCTTTGAATTCCCAGTCAGAAACTGGCACTATATGGCAGTGGCAGGACTTGAAGGTATTTGTAACACCAATATATTCTTTGAATTCCCAGTCAGAAACTGGCACTATATACCAGTAGCAAGAAATGAGGGTATTTATAACCCCAATATATTCTTTGAATTCCCAGTCAGAAACTGGCACTATATGGCAGTAGCAAGAAATGAGGGTATTTGTAACCCCAATATATTCTTTGAATTCCCAGTCAGAAACTGGCACTATATGGCAGTGGCAGGACTTGAGTGTATTTGTAACCCCAATATATTCTTTGAATTCCCAGTCAGAAACTGGCACTATATGTCAGTGGCAGGACTTGAAGGTATTTGTAACACCAATATATTCTTTGAATTCCCAGTCAGAAACTGGCACTATATGGCAGTAGCAAGAAATGAGGGTATTTGTAACCCCAATATATTCTTTGAATTCCCAGTCAGACAATGGCACTATATGACAGTAGCAAGAATAGTGGGTGTATATAGCCCCAATTCTATTGCTAGGGGACTTGCAGTGTATTTCTGGGGTGAAGGTGGGGGGGCACACCGTTGGAATGGGGATCGGGGGTGTATATATAGGGTATACGGGAATACACTGTCAGTGTATTCCATTCAGGATCCAGGGATAGCTGGGTTGCGGCGATTGAGCCCGTCAGTGCCACGTTACACTGACAAGCTTCTCCCTGGAATTTAGCTCTTACAAGAGCTGTTGGTTGTCTTCTCCTTCCTATCCTAGCCTGTCCCTGCCTACCCAGAATCTAAGCCCTAGCTAAATGGACTGAAGCCTCCATTCTCGGTGAATTGCAAGCTCAGAATGACGCGAACCTGGGCGGCGCTGTTCTTTTAAATCAGAGGTCACATGTTTTCGGCAGCCAATGGGTTTTTCCTACTTTTTTCAACGTCACCGGTGTCGTAGTTCCTGTCCCACCTACCCTGCGCTGTTATTGGAGCAAAAAAGGCGCCAGGGAAGGTGGGAGGGGAATCGAGTAATGGCGCACTTTACCACGCGGTGTTCGATTCGATTCGAACATGCCGAACAGCCTAATATCCGATCGAACATAAGTTCGATAGAACACTGTTCGCTCATCTCTAATAGAGATACATAGAGATCAGGTATAAAATAAATAGTTGTACCTATGCTGTTTAGTCTCCACTCTAAGTTTTAGCTCACACTGATGAAAATCACTGACCAAATACTGTGTGAAAGCAGCCTGAGGCCTAGTTGACATCTGCGTTGGTATTCCATCTGGGGGAGTCTGCATGGGGACCCCCCCAACGGAATACCAAACACAATTGCAAGCGCTGTGCAGTAAAAGCACACAGATCCCCACAGACTATGGGGTCCGTGTGCTTGCCGCCAGATCTCCACAGGGATCATGCGTACAGGAAAGTAGTTCACAATATTTCCTGTTCTCATGATTCGTGCGGGCAGCGCGCGGCAAGCATACGAACCCCATTATGGTCTATGGGGTCCGTGTGCTTTTACTGCACAAGACTATAAGTCTGTCAAAGCAGTGCTGATTGAGAGATACCAGCTCACACCAGAGGTGTATTGCCTAAAGTTCCAGAGTATACAGAAGGAATCTACGGAGAACTTTGCGGATGTAATGGCCCGGATGTGTGTGTGGTTCCAGCAATGGACGGATGGCAAAACTGTCACCACCAAGGCGGAACTCACCAACATTATGCTCCGGGAGCAGTTGTTGAATATCTGTCCTGAGGAGGTGCAACAGTACATCTTGGACCTGGAACCCAAGGATGTTCGTGCTGCTGCAGCATTGGCAGACCGTTATGTCACCAACTGGATGTCTCAGAAGCCTGCCAGCAACGGCTGGGGAGGGTAAGACAAACTCGGCCCCGAGGGATCCCCCTACTTCCCCTGCCCCAAAAACTGTGGGCCCCCTGGCGACCTCCTCCAAGCCCCAAGGAGAGGTCCGGCGGTGTTATGCCTGTAACCAGCCAGGACATATCAGGCTGGAGTGCCCCAACTGCCCTAAGGACCCCCTTGCTCCCCGGTCTACCGCATCTGGCCCATTTGTGTATTTGGTTGGGGGTTTGGAGGCCCCATCCAATGCTAATCGTCAACCGGTTACTGTGGGGGATAAAGTGGTCATGGGATTTTGGGACACTGGGGCGGGTGTTACCCTGGTGCAACCTGATGTGGTCACTCTGGACAGTATTATTCCCGGGAAAACCCTGACCCTGAGGGGTATTGGACAAGAACGTCTCACTGTGCCCATGGCTTGGGTCCGTCTGGACTGGGGTGCAGGAAAAGGAATGCGGGAGGTGGGGGTGATGCCTGACCTGCCTGCTAATGTACTGTTGGGGACCGACTTAGCGCCCCTGTTATCCCATTATGGGGTGGAAGTTGCTCCAAACGATTGTGATACTCTGTCTGTTAATGTTGATGTTGCTGATGTAGTGCTGAAGTCTGTCCCACAGACAGAGGGAGGGGTTAGCTGTGTGCTTCCAGCAAAGTGCAGTGAAAGTGCTAATGAGGCTGTGCTTGTGTCTGTGAAGGAAGCGGGGGCTACTCTGTCTGCAGACACGCCCACTCTGGTGGGGGGCTACTAACCCCCTCTCTCTGACCCTGCCTCAAGCCCACCCACCTGCAAGTTGCTATGACACACTAGATGCTAATGATAATGCTGTCAATGCCAATGTCATTCTTTATGTGTGTCCTGTATCTGTTGATGTACCAGGTGGCCGGGTGGGTCATGGAGGTCTCGGGGACACTCCGGGTCTGGGACCGACTGCAGACGTTGCGGTGGTCACCCACAGCCAGCGGGCTAAAGAGGTGGAAGGTACCCCAGGTCTGGGGCCACTCCTTCCACCGCCCGGAGATGGTACTGAGACCGCCATGGCTAGCCCTACCACCCTGGGGCTGGATGAGTCCGGCAAGTATGAAACATGCTCGTCCCTTCTGTCTAGCTCCAGTCAGGAGTTCAGGGACGCGGTCCAGGCTGACCCCAGTCTGGACACATTTATGGAGCGTGCCGCCCGACCTCCCTTGGAAACAGACAAGGACCGCGTGTTCTGGGAGCAAGGGAGGATGTACCGGGAAGCCAGTGCCTTTCCAGTGTGCAGTCTGCTAGAGTCGTGGGAAGGAGACTCAGCCATCCCAGGTGTGCCAGTCATGGAGTATGTCCTGTGATTCCGCAAACAAATGCAGAATATGGCGCAGCTGGTGCATGACAACATGGTTCAGGCCCAGGCCGACCAGAAGCGCTGGTATGATCAGAATGCCCGTGAGAAAACTTATCAGCCAGGGGAGAAGGTATGGGTCCTAGCCCCAGAGCCCCCTGACAAGCTTCAGGCAAAGTGGGCTGGTCCATACGTCGTGCACCAACAAATCAACAGCATCAGCTATCTGGTCACGATTGATCAGGACCGGAACAGGCACCAGGTCTTCCATGTCAACATGATGATGGATCATCATGACCGGGAATCCAGTGCCTTTCCGGTGTGCAGTCTGCTAGAGGAGGGGGAGGAGGATGGCCTTGTTGACTTACTTGCTCATTTTAGGGGAGGGGAGTCCCCCAGGGAGGCCCAGGTGAACCCCCTGCTAGCAGAGGTCCAGCAATATAACTATGATATCCGCCACAAGCCCGGCTGGGCCCATGGCAATGCCGACGGTCTGTCCTGTTGCAGTGAGGTGTGTGAGGAGGAGGAACGTACGGTCCTCCTTCCTACCACCACGCTTTAAAAGGGGGAGGTCTGATGAATGGCCCAGAATTATGGTTTCAGCATTGTCATGATTGTGCTAACTTCGTTATTCTTAGCAGGGGGTGTTTGAGATCAGTGGACTGAGAGCCTTGCTATCACCTTTTAGCAGACAACCTGACTCCACAGGACATCTTCAAAGAGTTATGAACGTATATAGTCATACTGGTACAAGGTGAGAGGGAGAGCTGCCCACCTTGCTGACCTCATCATGGGAGGGGGATGAGTGGAAATATATTGTCATACATGACAAGACCCCAGGCTCTTGTTGTTCTTCCTGGACTGCTGGGATGTATCACGAAGTGCTGTGATGCTGTGGGAGCTAATCCCTTGGACTAAGGCGTAGTCAAACTCTTACCACCTAAGGATTACTTATGGACTCTAACTACTTATGGACTCTAAAGGACTGTGCCCTGGATTTCATGAGGTGAACATCGGAGACCCAACTGGGCATTATAATTCTGTTTCTAATCTTTTATTCTTTTTATCTTACTGCACTGTAACCTACCTTTCTATAACCATATAAGCTTGTATCCGCTAGCATATATCTCTATGTATGTTGGTTGTCTAGTATTGACCTTGTTGAGTTAATAAATATAAAACTTTAGAAAGATCATTTCATATTATCCTATATGATCCGGTCCCTCTCTCAGGGTGAGAGCGGACGGTAAAGGTAAGAAGGTGATCGCAGTTTTCCCATGGCAAGGCCAAGTAGGCCAGAGACTGGGTCGAAGTGGCTTTGGGCGAGGCGAGATCCATCACATGCAGTTCTCAGATTGTGAATATTATGAATTATTACCCTTCTCGGCCATACATATTCATATCATGTTAACTATATTAAGTTGATTAAATCAATTTAGATTTTTTTTATCTTGTCAATCAATAAGAAAGCAAATGTGAGTCTATATTGGTGTTTTCCAAATTCTGACCATTCACGGGAGAATTCATAAGTC
Organism: Leptodactylus fuscus; assembly: GCF_031893055.1. Classification (NCBI taxonomy): domain Eukaryota; kingdom Metazoa; phylum Chordata; class Amphibia; order Anura; family Leptodactylidae; genus Leptodactylus; species Leptodactylus fuscus. The sequence continues at coordinate 197,122,711 of NC_134266.1, read as the reverse complement.
ATTTCTTGACTTTTCTGTGCACAATTGATTTTTATTTATGTGTAAAATTGCATGTCAGAGAAATGTTGTGTTTCATTTGACTCTGACAAACTATAAATGACATTCCCTAGATACAACCAGTTACAATTTTAGTAATGATTAAACCATATTAATACAGCTAAATCCCCCTCAACCCGTTCTATCCACTTTCCTATACAGTACGCTTCACGTTAGGCAATTATTCATCATGGCCAATTATCTGTCTGTAAATACTTGGCCCACATGACAATTATTTATACATATACCTGCTATTTTACAGCAAATTAAATGGACATCTATACAGTATATGATCACTGACACAAATACAATTATTCCATCCTGCCAATATTAAAGGGTTCCACTTGTTTTACTCCAGTACACCCCAGTGACTCAATAAACTTAATAGATTATAGATTCGTTTATATTGCTTCTCAATGATAATGTTGAATCAGGTCTTTTCACTGATATATAGTTACACGCTCGGTATACATTAATACTACTCACTAGTATGGAAAAAGAGAGTTGTGAAGTCAGTAGAACATCACATAGCGAATTACTTGCAGTCGTACAATTATTTGGCATAAGGAGTTTGTTATTGAGACAAACATTTGGAAAGTATTAAAGCTAGTAATAAAAGGGATCTATCTATTATTATATACAGAAACAATATGTATGACTATCACCATGATAAGCATTTATAGGTATAACTGCAGCAGGACAAGAGGTAAGCATGCAAGGCATTTGCCTAGGGTCCAATGTAAAATCTAAACTGGGTATGACGCATGGGTATGACGCTGTGTCTGAGGAAGGTGAAGATGATGAGACTGAAACGTTACAATAATAATTCTGGATTGTGTCTTCAAAAAATAAATGACCATACAATTGGAGTGCCAATCTTATTTGAAGTCTATGCCAGATTTGAGTGTAGGGGCTGCAGGTGGAGGTCATGGCGTTCCTATGTATGTTTGCATTCACAGGAACACTTATTGGTAAGGAGGGCTGGTATGTTTGAATCATGCTACTTTTGCTTATTTGATCTGTGTATATGAACATCAAACTTGCTGTATATGTTTAGCATATTGGATGCATGTATTTGACTCATAGAATGCTCTATGTCCTTCCTATTTGTTGATTAAATTTTGCATAATTTTTGCACCCATCTATTTACCATTCTTATATAGAATTATGCACTTTATAATATATGGTTATAGGTCGGTGCATATATGCTTCTTGACATGCACCTTTCTGTATTGGACCTGCCTGACCTTGCCTTCTCTTTTGTGTTTTAATATATTTTTTTTTTACCAAATAATTTTTTCCTTTATTTTTGCATTACCTAGTGGTTATGTGATCATTTATGGTACTACCATATACTGTGGGCAGATAACATGTGTATATGGGGCTGAGAGTATCTTATTCCACAGTGGGTAGTCTTTTATCTTGTGTTGGTTGTGACATATATTTGTGTTTTTCATGTATTTATCTGATGACTAATAAAATGATATATGTATGTTATGATCTGTTGTGCTGTGTGATTATTGTTGTATGTGTATGGGAGCCTACAGGTCACTCTCTTTTTTTTCTTTCATTGTAGGACCTTGGAAGAGCACAACGTGAAATGACATCACATGACCAAAGCACTATAAGTTAAAGGGAGTCTATTATTAAAGAGGATCTTTCATCAGATCGGGCACATGCAGTTTTATATACTGCTGGAAAGCTGACAGTGCGCTGAATTCAGCGCTCTATCGGCTTTCCCGATCTGTGCCCGGTGTAAAGCGCTATCGGTCCCGGTACTGTAGCGCTTTACAGTCAGAAGGGCATTTCTGACACTTAGCCAGGGACACCCTTCTGCCCAGCAGTGCCTATCACGCTGTACTGTGGAGCGGGGAGGAACTCCCCATGTTGCCTCTTTAAATTTAGGCAACATGTTGGAATAGCCTTTAGAAAGTCTATTCTAGCCCTACCTTTCTTTAACTTTTCTTGGATGCCGTTGTTGAAATAAATATTTTATTCTTATATGCTAATTCTGTGCAGGGAGCACAGGGGGTTGGTGTTTGGTATGATCATTTATCATCTGATTCGTGAAGACTCACTACCTAAACTGTCACCCGTACTGGCTTGGTTTTTAATGTTGATGGTGAGATGGATTGTTTATACAAATCATATCATCAATCGGCCAGCCATGTTACAACCACCCAAAATCTAATATGTATGGCCAGTTCCAGTATAACTGTGGCCACAATGTTCTTTGCACATGCACTGCACACATGTTTTTCCCTTCTTTGTTGAATTTTTGTGAGGCCCTTTGGACCATGGTGAGACCTGACTAAGGATTTCATAATATTGAGGAACCAACTTTACTACAGTACATACATATTCCATATTATACAACCCAGATGTACAGTGTATATACATACATCATCCAGTAACTGCAATTCACATGTAACATATTCAGCATCAGAATGCCATTATCATAGAGTAGCTACTACTTACAGTTCAAAGATTTTCAGGGGGTGGGTTGCACTGACAGTCCACATCAGTTTCCAGCCCCCTCCTACCCTCATTGCTAGTGAAATGTTGCCCAGTTGGAACTGATCATTAGATGTGAATTAAAGAAATCGGACTGGTTCCCAGCTGCATATCAGCATCTACGCTCTCTGCATTATTTCACAGTTTATTGCTGGTTGACGCTTATATGTTTGTATATTTGGATGATTTTTCGGGAACTTTGTAATGCACCCCACTGTGGTGGCACTGCAGGGGACCGAACACTTTCTGCAGGGTTCCCCCACACATAACAACTGATCATTGGCATACTCTGTGATCTACTTATCATCTAACAAAAAAGGATTGTCCAATGTGGACAAAACTTTTAGTTCCAACTCAGTTTCTGCATAATCTAGACTGCTATTCTGAATGTTAAAGTACACATACAGCACACTTCAAATATGAAGATAAAATATTATTAGATTTACTTATTCTATAACAAGAAACAAGAACATAAACTACAGAAAAGACTAAATAGGAAGAATAAACAGGATAATATATCTGAATAATCTGCAGATATTCATGATGATATCATATGTGAATAATAAATGTTATGTTAGACATATTGTAAATTACCGATCTGCCATCCTACATTGGCTCTCAAAAAAACCCCAATGAGAATGAGCGGCATCATTTTATTACAATGAATTGAAAGCTATAAAATAACTTTGCACATTAGAGTGAGTTGTCATCTCTCTTCAGATACGGTATATGAGAATGTTCACGTTTTGGCATTTATACTGCTGGAAAAGAATGTACATTGACTTTGCTGTTTGTCATCTTCACATGATATTGCATGAATAACAGGCTCCAGTCCCCGAATATGGAAATAATATTTCTATAGTAATTATGTTCTTCAGCTGTTCTGACATCTCTTAAAGGGACAGCGCACGCTTGTAAAAGATATACAGCGCTGCGTCCTCTCCGTAATAAAGTGACGACTGGCAGCAGTCTCCTCTCAGCACATACATAAAGGATCAGAACCCTCCTGTGTCTTATGTAACGACACATTTTTCATTTTCCTCTCATTGATTCACTTTGCATACATCAAATCACATTTTACAGTGTACTGTTGTGCTGATGCAGACATAACAATTGCACTAAGAATAATGCGTGGGTCACATCGAGTGATTTATTGAACTGGTTGGTTTGTAGGGAGAAAAAAGCAAAAGGCTAATCTGATTTATGGGTCTAATTTTGTTTGGTCACATTGCAACTTGCCATTTGTAGTGGTATAGAATTACCATGTACAATAAATGTCAAAGATTCATTACCTATTGTATTAGTGCTTTTAAACTGCATGCTTAACAATTTTGCTCAGGTTTATGATTTCTGCATATTGCAACAAAGAGGGAAATGACTAAATAAACCTGTGAGCTATTTGCATATGACAAATAAATTACATGTTACATGAACCTCACACGTTTTCACCAGGTCTCATAGAACAATCTACATTTTCTAGCTGCAACAAAAGCAAAATTAAATAAACTATGAGGCTTTGGTGAAAACATGATCAAAGATAATGGGAAAACTTATTAATAATTATGACGTACGCCCTGCTGTTTGTCTGCTCTGAGCCACAGATTTAGATGATATGTGCGGACACAGCATGCAAAATACTCGGACCCCATTATAATCTATGGGTTCCGTGTGGTTTCTTTGCTAACCAATTTTTAATATGCTCGGTATTCCGTTTGAGGGGTCCCCAAGTGGACTCCCTGAACGAAATACTGAACACAGACGTGAATCAGGCCTTAATACAATGGTTGCTAGAGATTGTATCCTAGTGCTCTCCAACCCGGGGCTCCCTGCAGGGCATGATGGGCGCCATATTACATATCCATGTTAGGCTAAGGCCCCATGTAGGGAAATGCAGCAACAAAAAGGTGTGTTTACTGAGATTTTCTCAGTGTTCTTTCTTCCCCTAGTAAATGTATAGAGAAAACACGATTCTGCAGCTAAAATTAGAAAACTGTGAATTCAAAAATACACGCTTTTCTGAAAATGGGGCTTTTTATCTAAGGCCCCACATCGCAAAGACGCAGCTTTTATTGTTGCAGATTTTGTTGTGATTTTTTGAGCCAAAGACAAGAATGGCTACAATAGGAATGGGATCTATATAGGAAGCTCTTATACTTCTACCTTCTGCTCATTCCACTCCTGGTTTTGAGTCATAAAACACTAATAAATCTGCAACAAAAAAAGATGCGTTTATGCAACGTGGGGCCTCAGCCGAAATCTCATTCACTTTGTCGGTACTGCAAAAAACACTTTGGCAGCAGACAAACATGCTCTGCTTCGCATTGTGGGCCCTTAACATTAATCTGTAACACCCATCACATGCCTGTCTTTAAAAACCATTCGTGTTAATGAAGCTATTCACATGACCGATTTTTTGACAGTCCATCATATCATACTATTTCGAAATTCTCACAGAACCTCAATAGAGTTATATCTATGAGGGATGGTTGACCATTGACTGCAAAACGGTCATGAAAAATGTCCTTTTTTCATGGCAATTGTGTACCACGGTTGTGTGAATGGAGGCTAAGGTTAAATTTCTATATGGTGAAAATATAAGATTATGGTATTAATATTTCATAGAATACATAGGATAGATAATATTAGTAACAAACTTAGCTTTCTTTATGAGTTCTATTAGTTTATACTTTTTTTTCCATTGTAATCTGTTTTATGGTTAATGAAAATAAAAGATGCAAAACAAAATTCATAGAGTGTTGACCCTATTACTACTTGTGTGAATACCCCCTCATTAAAAGCTCCGTAATGAAGCTACAGCCACTCCCAAATCATTGTAATAAAGTAATATCCCTTTTAATTTTGGAAATTAAATTCATTCAATATCTTCAATCAATCTGCAGAATATTGTCATTTCTGGAGCATCATTAATAGATATTGACTTGTACATGGCATCTGTTAAGGTAAAGCTGAATGATCACAGATTGAATTGATGTTGTACTCATTAGGCAGAAGCTAATTAACTTTGTGTAGACATGTGTTGCCATCTCAAGTCTTCACTAATTTTAGCTGGTAATTTGTGATGGTTGGAAGTCTGCTTTTAATTATAGGTCATTTACAATTCATTAAAATGTTAATAATGTCACTCAGTTTGGGGTGTAAATGTGGATTGCAGCATGGGTGCACCTGATCTCTTCAAGAAATATTAGAAAAACTTAAGGAATATATCAATTTTACTGTTTTATTACAACCAGTGAAATAAATTCCTTTTTTCTATTGTGTGTTTATTCTCTGATTGAGGTCTATGAGTTTTCTAGGCATGTTCTGTGGAGGTAGGAAGAATAGATATGTGTGACATCTATTGTCAGTAGTGGATGAGTCACTGTGGGTGTTATCTGTTTAGGTCTGATCTTCTATAATATGACTTGAAAGCAAAGACAACAGCAAGTACTAAATACCACATTATAGCTGGTTAGAAGTTAGATATCATAGGGACATCTGAGCCATCAAAGAGTTAAAAGAATTTAGAAATGCTGAGCACAGGTGAGTCCTACCAAATCTCTGTAGAATATTTCATTGTGATAACAGTTAAGATTATTTCACACACAAGTGATTTTACACTTACTTACATACAGTAGTCACAGGCAAATAAAAGAAACTGTACATAATAAATCTTATTGAAAATACTTGTTTCTTCACTTATGCTCATACTCCTTTTCTCCATCCAACTCTCCTAAATTATATGTATTCAGTCTATGGAGAAGAGAGAGGGGTGAGAAACCAAGTGAAAGAAGAGCAGAAGATGGAGCATGAAGCTACAGGGTCCAAGAACTAAATCCCTACCAGGCCCCCAATTATAATGCATCATATAAAAAGTATTGGAGTCCACATACTGGGAAGACATAACTTCCTATATGCTTCATCCAAAAAAAAATAAGTTAAGTATCAGAATCTCCTGAGACGTCATAGCTGCTTGTCTTCACCAACTAGCTCTAAGACACTGAGAATGAAAGATGAACTGCTAAAGATGCAGCAAAGAAGGCAATGAAGATTTGGGAGACAAAGGCAAGGTTGAAAGTCTGGATATCATACAGGATCTCGATAGACATTAAGGACAATACTGGTAGAAAACTTCAGCTATTCACAATTATAAAATGTACGTTTGATTTTTTTTTACAAAAACGTCAAGCACTATATTTGCTATAGATGTAAAGGATTCATCTGTATATGCACCATCTTTATAGGTACAATACTCTTTCCTGTGTAACTACAATTAGAAATAGAAGTCATCCATTATACACATTCAGTAAAACTGTGTATCCCATTCATGAACATTTAGGACATTCTTTAGAGTTTGTACATCCCTCCTGCTTGAATAGGTTTCCTCCATATACTCTGTTTTTCTACACCGTACATACATATTGATGGGTATTTTTCCTCTTGGCTAGACATATTCTGATATGAAACTCATTAGATCACCAACTTTTCAAGACAACATGACTCTATATTCTGCCATAAAACAACATCCTTCATACTGTATGTATATGTTGGGGACCACAGACCACAGATTGCTTGTGTTGTGCATTGTGGCCTTTTAAGGGTTTTGCTAGCATGCTGCACTATACAGTGGTATGAAATAGTATTAAAAGGTTGGAGTCCTTAAATAAGTTTGAGCCAAAGTATAGGTGGACACATTTATGTGTGTGTCTAGGAGGGGTATTAGAATGTGTCCTCCACTGGACAGGGACTAATGGGGGTATAACCTGTGTACTGCACTGAGGAATATGTTTGAGCTATTCTAAGAATGGTAATTAAATATTGCATGCTAAATCTATCACATCTTATATCATCTATCACATCTTATAACAAACCCTCTTACAGTTTCTAACCCCATGGTGCCTAAGTCAAGTCAATGATATGCAGTTCTGATGGGAGTATAATCTGTGTATGACGCTGAGGAAAAGGAATATGTTCGAGGTATTCTAAACAATGGAAGTAAATACGGCATGTTATATATATCACAGTTTACAACAAACCCTACTCTTGTCTCACAGTGTCTAACCCCATGGTGTCCAGGTCAATGAGATGCAGTGCTATAACATCTTGTCCTAGTGTCTACCATAATAGACATCAATTTTTCTTCTTGAATTGGAAAGTGACCAGTTTGACAAATGATGACATATGATAAACCGCATACTCTTTGTCTCTAAAAGTGGTGAAAATTCTCATGACATGTGACATTTGTCCGTATCGTGGACCATTATGCAAAATGTGGCTGCTTTGTTTAAATCCACATCATGTTTGAGTTGGTGCTTGCTTGACCATCATTTTCAAGGTGACTTTTGGAGATAAACTATACCAGATTATATAATATGTTCTTTATGTACCACAACTAAAATTAATGATCATAACACAAAAGGGTTCTCTAGTAGCATAATATGTGTGTAAAAATGCTATTTTATGGCAAAATATAATAAAAAATGGAAATCTGTGCATGTGACGTAACATGTTCTTATTTATCCATTACTAGAGGGTCTCTGATATTTACAATGGGAACACTTCTGTAGGCAGGTAGCTTGTGTGGCAGATACAAGACACTGCCTGGAATACTACCATCAGGATCATTACAGACATAATTTTAAAAAAAATACTTGTCCAGCTATGTGTTAGGTTATGGCCCCACTTTGAGGAAACGCAGCTTTTTTTGTTGCAGATTTTGTTGCGTTTTTTTGAGCCAAAGCCAAGAATGGCTACAAGAGGAATGGAAAATATAAGAAAAGCTCTGAAACTTCTACCTTCTGCTCAATCCATTCCTGGTTTTGGCTCAAAAAACTGCAGCAAAATCTGCAACAATAAAAGCTGCGTTTCCGCAATGTGGGGCCTCAGCCTATAAGGGTCAGTGCACATGGAGTTTTTTGGCGCTGATTTTGGCGCTGAATTCACTTCAAAACCAGCCTCCCAAAAAAGAGAGTTCTATTGGGAGGCTTTTTTGGAGGATAAATTTGAGGCGGATTCAGCGTCAAAATCAGCGCCAAAAAACTCAGTGTGAACTGATCCTTAGGTGGTAAAAATCGTGAATGCATCACGCATTCTTCCCGCAGTGCTTTAGGCTAAGGCCCCATTTTGCAAAAACACAGCTTTTTTTGTTGCAGATTTTTTTGTGGTTTTTTGAGCCAAAGCCAGGAAGGGCTACAAAAAGAATGTGAATATATATATATATATATATATATATATATATATATAGACTATATATATATATATATATATATATATATATATATATATATATAGTCTATGTCTACCTTCTGCTCAATCCACTCCTAACTTTGGCTCAAAAAACCACAAAATCTACAACAAAGAAAGCTGCGTTTCCGCAATGTGGGGCTTTAGCCTTAAACAGAAAGTTTGCGGAGTTTTACTCCACGTACTTTCTGTTACAATTATTTATACAGGAAAGCCGCCGGTGTTTCCGTAGATATAATTGACATGCTGCTGTTTCCAAAACCACGCCGTTGGAAATCACATGAATCCCATCCACTTTGCCTGTACTGTATAACACTGCGATTTTTCCCGCGGCATTTTCGACCCGTGGGGCCACGCCCTTAAAGAGCTTTCAGGCAAAATTTTAAATCTGAATATTTCCTGAATCATTTGTTGTCCTGCAATCTTGTGCTCCTGAAAACTATATTATTATTAACCACTATTATACGTGTCTCTTTATAAAGGTAAGTAAGGAACCTATGACTTGGGAGAGCAAATTACTGTTAATCCAGCCCTGAGCTAAGATTAATGTCACATTTTACTTCCCCTATTTGTGCTGTACAACATTATAATCTTTCTTTTTTATAATCTGGTGGATACTGTCAATGTTCAGTAACCGCTTGTGACATTTCCAGGGACACTAAGCACTTTATAGCTACAACGTTCCATGCCTGTCATATATTGGATCATATATTTTATTATTGCGTTTGATATAATTTTTCACGTGTTTGTTTACGTTTTTCTACATGCATAAAATAAATGAAAAGATGTCTGTGCTTGTGATTTATGGACAGTCATTGAACAATGATATAGTACAAGGCTTGACTTTTGTACATGTTGTAGTCCCTGGGGCGGGGAAGACCAGGCAGACGGCCATGATTCCTCAAAGAAGACTAATGATTGTAATGGAGCACAATAAAAAACTGGATAAAGATGAATGTTTTATCCCATCTTTACAATAATAATTCATTTAACACTCATTGTGTGTAATCCCTACATACGCTGACACATTCTTCATCCTATTTGACAGAGGAGTCCTGTACTTTTACTATGCTCATTGTGCAAATGAATGTGAATGAACGTCCTGCATTGTCTATTCAACCCACAGACATGACTTTTACACACATTCTCAGAATGAAGCCTAGAAATGGCCGAGGAGGGATGGACCGCTATACTATATAGGGTAAAAATGCCAAATTTAAATTAATAATGATCTCCGTGGAATTTGCAATTCTTCTGAAAACTCCGAGTTGTGAATAAAATATTTAGAGGTAACAGTGGAGAAGGTAGGAGGTTGCAGAGTAGAAAGCATCACAAGGCACTTTCAATGTGAAAAAATCATCACAGTTTTGCGCACAGGAAAAAGAAAACATGCTCCTATAAAGTATAAATCATAGGAAGTGTACTTTGGCAGGTTTAGCTGTGAGGGGATCTCTCTCGCAGGATGAAATAGAAGTGTGATTGACAAACTCTTAGCTTTCCTATGATGAGGCTAAGTATTGAAATAAACAATGTCACCCAATACAGCTGCACACATAGACTTATACAAGGATGCTCTTCAAGTATCGCCAATCCAACCATGAGAGCAAACTAAACTCCCCGGGAAACTTCAATACACAAGAGACAAGTGCTGTCTGCCACCTCCACCATCAACATGCATGCTCTACTCCATCATACATGTTATTTTCAATAGGGAGAGAGGAATAAGCCATGGCCAGACAGTTCTGTCGGATTCCCAACATATTATACAGTACTTTGTCTTCTTAAACATTCATATTAGGTCAATGAAAAATTCATCCTTACCAATTCTGCAAAAAATACTTGCCTATTGTTTCCACCTCTTCTTTTGGCTGATGGTGTTTACTTAGGCTATTTGGCACCAGTAATGGAAAAAAGATGTCGAATAGGGTAAAAAGGTAAAAATTTATAAACAGAAATAATAAGGCAAAAAAAAAAAAAAAAAACATTTTGACTGTAGACTTATGGAGAGAAGAAGAAGAAGAAGATAACAGGAAACTGCAAAAACAGCTGGAAAAAAATTAGCATGTTAATATTCCCCTTAAGCCTTATTCACATTTCTGTGAATCGCAACCATGTGCCCTCCATGTTCTCCATGGTCAGCATAAATCCTATTGATATAAATGAGCACATGCAGATGTCACCTTTTTGCTGTTTACACACAAAATACTCCCTTAGAAATCTATGGGGCAATGAATACCATGCCATATGAGTGCTTATATATTTCAAGGATCCAAGACAATGAAAATTATGGCAATTTGGTAAAAAATAAATGACCTGTCTAATCGCAGCAGACTGCTCCCTGTCCCCACACGCTACGATCTCAGATTACTCCCTGTGAGGAGGAGGGGGAGGGGGGAAGTCCGGGCAGCACAGACAGGACCTCATAGGAAAGTAGCGAAAGCTGCAACAGCTAAGTGAAGGAAGCGGTCATTGGCTGATGCTGAAGCTGCACGTGGTGTCCTCCCAATATATACTTTCCCTATATATCGGGAGGACACCATATATAGCTTCAGCATCAGCTAATGGGGGCCCCTGTGTATTGAGGCAAATGCATTGGTCAGGTCCCGATCTGGCCCCTGACCAATGAATCTGCATTGGGAAAATGAGGACTTTCAGCTGGGGCTCAGGGCCCACCAGAGGATTCCCCGGTTCCCCGGTGAGCCAGTCCGACCCTGTAAGCGGACACAAAAAAAAATGGCCACGGGTATGCACAGTTGGCTCTGCCAGGCCCCATGGCAGAGCCGACTGCGCATGCCTAGAAGGTTGAAGACCAGCGCCGGAAGAAGAAGCGGAGAGAGGCATTCCAGACAAAGATAGAGGCATTGCTGGAGAGTTCTCTTTGCAGCATTGGGGATGCCCCCAGTGCTGTTTGAGTGCTGGGGACTGCCCCCAGTGCTCCGAGAGAACTCATTTCCATACAGAAGAAAACCGAGATTTCTATCAAACGGCGGTGAGAAGAAGACATCTAAATAGTGAACATTAATTGTTCAAAAGTACTAAATGCAAAGATCTTTACATTTCAGTACAAAGTTGTTTGTATTATTGAAAGCTCTGTAAAGAAATTTGCAATTTGGGCACTTGGTCTCTAAAAGGTTCACTATCACTGCCATAGGGTATGAGGTGCCAATGCTTTTCTAGCATTCCATGTACCATATGGTTTGTATGTTATGCCACCCTCACCATGCCCCATGTAATAAAGTTAATGTTATATAAATATTTGCAAACAACAGTGAAATTGCTTTTTCCATAAATGTGCTATTATTTTACAAAGCAGTGAGTCAAAAATATCCATATGTAGTAACAGAATTGTATTGACCCACTGAATAAAATGAACATGTTAGTTATAAAGCAAAGCCAAATATAAAATGAAAGAGCAATGGTGGCAGTTACTCAGTAAGTACAATGTACCTGATCCTGCAATATACAAACCCCTATATATCAATGTCTATGGAAAATTAAAAAAGGCCTTTTTGCTAAAATAGAATTGGCACATAAGGGGTTAAATCCTCAGCTGCATCTGTTACCATGGTAACTGCAGCCACCAACCAATAAGATTGCTGGATCTGAATTTCAAAAAGCAGTTGGTGCCGTCAGTTACTGCAGTGATGGAGGAGATGGACGTTGTGCGCTCGGCTCTGCGGAGGTGATCACTGTACGGTGACGTCTTTGGTAAGAGATCTGATCATATTGCTGAGGAGGATCTTAAGACATGACCGATCATTAGACAACACATATTACACATAACAGCAGGGGGCGACTCTTATTAAGGGTCCATTATTAGTCTCCGTTCACATGAGGTTCTCTCTACATTATTCTGACTCATCATTTATATAACAGATAAGAAATATTTCCATTAACGTCTTTGCTTATTTTAATAAGATTTCTTCTTGTGGCCAATGGCGTCAATTGTAATCTGTTAGCACCACTTAGTCAGGTTTGGGTTATTATGGCGCCCGGCAGGATAGCACTGTCAGCTCTGCTATTCCACATAGTTATACAAGTAAGAACTTTATGATTTATATTATATCAATATGAGATCTATAACATATCAGATGTATAACAGATAACATGATGGACATGACGGAGAAATGTACATTGTTATTGGGCCACTGCTCTGATATTGGGCAGAAAATATCTGTTTAAACTAACTGATCATAGCTCGTACCGCGAGACACTGGAGCTTAGGTGACAATAGAGGAGTCCAAAGTCCAATAAACCAGAACAGGTGCGAACAATACAATAGTATAGTACAATAATGCAGTTGTATATGTATAGTATAGTATAGTATAGTATATATATGTGTACAGTAAATAAAATAATACAATAATAATAGCAAAGAACGATAATGTAAGAATAGAAGAGTATAATAATGGTAATAGAGACGTTGGCAATAAGATTAATAATAATTATGATTTCCTGACGTGTACCATCATTACCCCTAGTGCTGACCTGGAAGTAAGTAAATGGAATAAATAAATAAATAAATAAATAAAGTAAATAAAATAATAATTTTAAATAAATTAATTAAAATATAAACATTTTTATATGTAAATCTATGTCATGTATATATTCATGTACGGTATATCTAAGGTGCCCCATGTATAATGTCCATGTGTGAAATATGTAAATTTATGTCATGTACTGTATATATTTATATGTTTAGATATATCTGTAAGTAGTGACCGCATGTAATGAAAATATATCTATATACTGAATGTGTACTGTGTGTATACAAACTGTATAACAATATCCGTTTATATTGTATATAGCTAAACCTATGTGAGGAGGTGAAACTCTTGAAACCTTTGCACTGGGTCGACCATTTTGTTAAATCGGCCTTGAATTCACCTCTCAGTAAAGACTGCCAAAGTAAAATGGAAGTTAAATGCCCAGGATCAGAGTCATCTTTGATCACAGGCAATGCTGCCAGGTCCCTGTGTGTGAAGCAGCACAGACCTGACAGCTAGTGCGTCCTCTCTGCTTCAGAATCAACGCCATATTTAGTCATATACACCAGAACATACATCCCCTGGTGCACATAGGGGTTAATATAGAGTAGGTCCCTCTTTGTAGCTCAAACAGTTTCCTCTCTGAAAGGCTTTCTACAAGGTTTTAGGTTATGTTTCTGTGAATTTTTTCACATTCCTCCAAAAAGTGGTCAGACATTGAAGGTGAATGAGAGGACCTAGCTTACACTCTCCATTTTAGCTCAATCCAAAGGTGTTCAAGCAGGGTTGGACTGGGGTGTCTAGGGCCCACCAGTGGAATTGTTTTTAGGGGCCCACCACCAGGACCCCTGTAGATGAGCTGTACCGAGACAGGGTGGCTAAAGGTAATAACATATCAGGAGCCATGCTGCTCACCTGCATGCGATGTGTAGCACTGCTACATCCTGTATGGCAAGAGAGCAGCGTGGCTCCTAGAATTGTCACCATTACCTGTAGCCGCACTGTAATGGAAAAACTCATCTGCAGAGGTCCTAGCTGTCAGACTCCCTCAGATGTAATATTGCTGGCCTATCCTAAGGACAGGCCATAAATATTAGAAACATGGATAAATCCTTTAAAGATGCTGTCCAGGAATTGGAGCAAACCATGTGGCGGGCCGGAGGTTTAAAATAAAAAAGCATACTCACCTGTCTTTGGCACCCAGTTATCCGCCGCCAGTGTGCATTCAGTCTCGTGCTGGCACCTTCTTTCTGGGAGTCCTGCACCTCATGTGACCGCTTAGACAAATTGGGTACAGGATTTCCAGAAATGAAGTGTCGCCAAGAGACCGAACAGACAGAGTCGGAGGACAACAGGGTGCTTGGGACAGGTGTTATTTTTTTATTTTTTTTATTTTTACACCTCTGTGGCAGCCACAGCATCTTGCACTAATTGTTTTCAATGGGAGTCAGAATGAGGGAAGAATCAGCTGTTTGAGTGAACCGTGGTATCTGTGTAAGCGCCGTGACCCCTTCTCTGTTTACATAGTGTCATATATCTCATAGCGTCCATGTCATGTACGTACAGGCTCGTCCTATACATGTCTATGTGACAAGACTGGAATTACATCATACGGTAACTATAAACAGACAACATGTGATATAAACAGGTACCATAGCCCCTTCATACAACTGACCAGCGGATCACTTATCTCTTATTGATGATCTATTGTGAGGATAGATCATCAATATAAATGAAATGGAAAACTCCTTAAGCTTAAGGCCCCACATGGCGTCCTGCAGCAAAAAGGGCTGCGGGAAAAACCGCGGCCATAACACATCACATTTCTTCCTGCAGCCCTTTGCACAGAAGGTTTGCAGAGCTTTCCTCTGTGTATTTTCTGCTTCAATTATATCTAAACCACCAGAATTTCCGTAGGTATGCTGCAATGTCTAAAACCGAAATTGTTTTGGATATTATAGCGTGTGTATTATTTTACCGCAAAATGGAGATGGGGCCTCACGTGGCGAAAAAACCACAGGAAAACCCGACATTTTACAGTTCCTGCAAAGTGAATGGTATTCTAGAAAATCCCATCCATACATTGTGGAAAAATATGTGCAGTGAACATGCTGTGATTTCCAAAACTGCTGGGGTTTTGGAAATCGTAGCATATCAATTATACCTACGAAAACACCGCCGGTTTCCCTATAGGTGTAATGGAAGCAGACAGTGAAAAGCGTTGCAGGGAAAAAAAAAACCAATGTGTTACTTCTGTGGTTTTTCCTGCGCTATTTTGTTGCAGGTTGCAACATGAGATCTTAGTCTTAATAAAGCCCTAGTGCCACATTCATTAAATTAATTGCCCCCTCATAATATGCCCCTGATTCCCCCTGACATAAATACTGCACCCCTAATGACCCCTTTTATCAATGACCACCCCCTTATGTTCATAATGCCTCCTAATATAACTTCCCCTTGCAGTCATAATGTTCCCTAATAACTCTTATATAAATGAGCCCCCCTTATGTTCATAATGCCCCTTCTCTTATAGTTCTAATTTTCCCCTCCAAACAACCTCTTGTACTATTAAAATAACCACAACTAAGGTAAAAAAAAAAAAAAAGTTATACTCACCTACCTGCGATCCTGATGAACGGAGTCACCGCCTCCTTTACATCCAAGCGCAGGACGTCTGTGTATCAGCACAGGCGATCTAGTTAAAAAGTAAGATATATTAATGGCAGCGCCTAAGTGGGCCCAGGGCAGCTGCCATTGGTGTAACTAAGGTTTTGTGGGCCCGGGTGCAAACTTTTGTCTGGGGCCCCCTATCCCCTTCCTAGAGCGAATTCTTGATAGTGGCGGTTATGGGCGCTAAAGCAATATCCACAGTATCCACAACTGCAGTTATCAAGAATACGGTGAGTGAGCAGCGCAGCGCCCGGCATGTAAGCAATACTGGGACAGTACAATGTGCCCCACAATGGCCCACAAGCAGTAATACATGCTCCACAATGACCCCCAAGCAGTAATACATGCTCCACAGTGGCCCCCAAACAATATTATGTACACCACAGTGGCCCCCAAACAGTATTATGTACACCACAGTGGCCCCCAAACAGTATTATGTACACCACAGTGGCCTCCAAACAGTATTATGTACACCACAGTGGCCTCCAAACAGTATTATGTACACCACAGTGGCCCCCAAACAGTATTATGTACACCACAGTTGCCCCCAAACAGTATTATGTGCACCACAGTAGCCCCCAAACAGTATTACATGCTCCATGGTGACCCCCAAACAGTATTATGTACACCACAGTGGCCCCCAGACAGTATTACATGCTCCATAGTGACCCCAAAAAAGTGTTAAATGCTCAGCAGTGACACCCCCCCCCCCCACACACACACACACACACACACAATCACAGTATTATATGCTCACAGTTGAAGATGGAGGCTTCGCTGGAGAGAATTCTCTGGCAGCACTGGGGACGCCCCCACTACTGTTTGAGCGTTGAGGCCCGCCCCCAGTGCTGCAGGAGAAATCATTTGCACACCAACAAAAAACAGATTTTTGACCGAATGGCGGGCCGGAGGCAACTTATAAAGGTAGGAGAAGAATAGCCTTTCTTAAGGCTATTCCTACGTGTTAACTAGAAAAAAATGTATTTTAATGGTAGAATCCCTTTAAGTTATACATAGGAAGTGATTCCAAATGTGAATACAGCCTAACATTATATTGTATTACATCTGTAGCACTATTCACTACTGACCAGATTATTGATATTAAAAAAAAAAAAAAAATTAAAAAAATTATATGTTTAATGTGTATCCCTGCCAATAACAAGAAAGAACACATAACTTACACTATATGGTGTTGGATTATTTCTATAGACACTACGCTACAGACCAGGTTATTGACATAAAAAATAAAGATAATAGTGTCAAATACTAGTGATATACTTGTGTACATGTCAATACTGAGCAGGAACGTGGAATGAACAGTATTATATTAGACTATTATCTGGGAAGATACTAGCGGCTAGATTATTGCCATAAATTCAGATTCCCGAGAAGAGATGTGCATCTTTATTAGCATCCTATTACACTTTCCGGGGTTTATTGCTAAAAAGCATTAAACAATAATTAGATGGTCCAGATTTCCTTTTACCATGTATGGTTTAAGAGAGCAATATAGCTGGTAATTGGCCTTGACCAAAGTAAATAATGTCCTCCGTTTTACTTACATTTGGTTTTCACATAAACCTTCCTACTGAGTTGTATCGAAGTAAGAGGCAAGCAAAAACCAGTATCTCCATCCATCAGTATTAATCTCACACTATACCAGAGCTCCCTCCATTCATCTTTCCGACACAAATTAGAAATTCAAGAGTTTTAACAAATGAGCCTGCAAATGTAAACTTATTAGGCCATATATTTTTACTACACACTGTGCTGTGTCCTCCACAAAGCTGTCCCTTCAGAGAGTGTTTTCTTATTTTGTGTTATTGATGGCAGCTAACTAATCACATTTTTAATGTTGTCTTTGGGGAGGCCCATTTGAATGAACGTGCAATCCAAAGTGCCTGGAATAAATCTACCTTATTAAATGCCTAAAATTATGTGTCTTACACGATAAAGAAACTGGAAAGCATTATTACACTTGCTAACCTCCGTCTGCTGGAATCAAAATAGAGGGATAAATTAAAATAATATGTCAACAGCAGCGTGCTGTAGAGAATGTGTCTCTGGCATAGGAACGGCCAAGAAAAATTGGCTAATTGGTACCTTCACTTGTATTCACTTGAGTGAGTAGATCTATATTCAGTTATTACTTTATATTAGTCATTGAGAATCAGGAAATTCAAGTTAATTAAAACAATAAAAGTTCTCCCAAATGGATAGACAATGAATGCTTCATTGCCATAGAGTTCCCCTTTTACAATAAGGAACAGACAGGTTTTCCTTTGGCCTTAACATTTTATGTCACTAATGTATGTAACTCTAACAAACTAGCAGGTGTAAATGATACAAAATATATTGTTTAAGTATTTATTTTACTTTTAAGATAAGATAATCCTTTAATAGTCCTACCATGGGAAAATTCAGTGTATAAAAGCAGCATGGATAATACAATAATAGTATATAAAAAAAACAACATACAAAAAGCTCACAATAGAAAGGTAAAAAAGGTAGTATAAGTCATAACAAAAAAAACCTTCAGGATCATTTAGTTCTCTGTGCGGAGTGCTCTACGCTTAGCCTGATGTTGATTATACAGCCTGACTGTAGTTGGAAGGAAGGATCTCTGGTAATGCTCCTTCTCACACTTGGGGTGAAGCAGTCGGTCACTGACAGTACTGCCCAGTGACTACAAGGTCTCATACATGGGGTGGGATTTGTTCTCCCACATGGAGCTCACCACGGACAGTATCCTTCTGTCACCCTGGAGGCTGCTCAGGACAGAGTTGGCCTTTTTAATCATCCTGTAGAATCTATTTCTATCATTGGCTGGTATGCTACTCCCCCAGCAGGCCACTCCAAATAAGATGGCTGATGCTACTACAGAGTTGAAAAAGGCCCTAAGAAGTGTCCCTTGGACCCTGTAGGCCCTCAGCCTCCTGAGCAGGTAGAGCCTGTTATGAGCCTTTCTGTGTAGCGCATGCAGATCCGCCCAGTCTAGCTTGTTATTGAGAAGCACGCCCAGGTACTTATAGGTCTTGACTATGTCAACACCTGTCCCCTCGATGCCTACCAGAATCAGAGCACATCTCTGCTTACTAAAATCCACTACCATCTCCTTGGTGTTCCCAGCATTAAACCTGAGCTTGTTCCACTGACACCATTCCAGAAAATCACGTTTTAAGTCTCTGTACTCCTTGTTGTCTCTGTCAGTGGTGAGGCTTACTACAGCAAAGTCAGAGTACTTCTCTAAGTAACAGCTAGATGAGTTGTACCTAAAGTCAGCAGTGTACAGGGTGAAGAGGAAAGGGGCAAGAACTGTACCTTGTGATGCCCCTGTACTACAGATCACAGTGTCAGACATACAGCACCAGGTTCTCACATACTGAGGGCGGTTTGTGAGGTAGTCTAGGATCCGGTTGGACAGGTGATGGTCCACACCACCAAGGTTCAGCTTCTCCCTCAGTAGCTCTGGCTGTATGATGTTAAAAGCACTGGAGAAGTCATAGAACATTATTCTCGCAGTGTTCCCTAGTTTCTCCAGGTGAGAAAGAGCTCTATGAAGAAGGTGGATGATGGCGTCATCTACCCCACTGCTTGGTTGATAGGCAAACTGGAGGGGGTCCATAGCAGAGCTCACTAGAGGGTGGAGATGTGTCAGAACTAGTCTCTCTAGAACCTTCATCAAGTGGGATGTCAGTGCTACAGGTCTGTAGCCATTGAGGTCCATTAGGTGCATTTGGGACTGGTACCACACAAGATATTTTCCACAGTTGTGGTACCACTCCCATCTTCAGGCGGCTCATATTGAACATATGTGTAATGACACCACACAGCTGGTCTCCGCACACTTTAAGGAGTCTTGCAATTATCCCATCTGGTCCTCCAGCCTTGTATGCTTTTATCTTTCTGATTTCCCTATACACTTCAGACTTTGTGAAGAACAGACTGCAGCTAGATGATAGTTGAGTACTGAATAAACAGTGAGACCTAGCAGCAGTTGGGGGTGGGGCCAGTGTGTGGGGGAGGGTTGAATGACATGCTGGGGTGGGAGGAGCTGATGTGTGATCAAATCTTTTGAAGAATAGATTTAGTTCATCAAGCCACCTTGTGTCTCCTTCTACCTGGAAGACAGGTTGTCTGTGTCCAGATATTGGCTTAAGTACATGCATTAAATTGCCTTTATAATGTATGCATAAAAAATGTTAATCTTGTATGAATTAATCCATAGTTAAAGGGCTCCCCAATATTGACAATATTATATTAGAAAGGCTGAAAATTAGCTGACCATTTGGTACTATTGCATAGTAATCAGAAATCTGTGAACACAAGTTCAGTTACGCTACAGTGCCACCAGAGGGGAAGGGAAGAATTACATGATATCCAATGATGAGTGCTCCAGAAAGGAAGAAAAAAGACATTCTTGGAGACTACTCTCCACTTTGACCAATATATTTATTAACAAAAAAAAAGTATGTGTGTGTGTGTATATATATGCAAATGTGTGTGTGTGTATGTGTGTATGTGTGTGTGTGTGTGTGTGTATTCAATGATGATGATATATTTATGTGATCACAATATTGAAGTGAAAGGATAAGGTTATTGAGGAAATCTGCACAATTGAAAGGAGGCTCCTGATAGGCTGCCTCTACCTGGGACACAAGATGAGATATGGTTGGGGACGGAGGTATACAGGTTTTGTTTGGAATCCTATAGCACATATGCCCACAGATATTTCAGCTTGGCCTGTAGATCTTGCACACTCTTGGTTGCCTATAAACTGGCATTTCAGCTGGTCCCATAAATGCTCAATTGAAAATAAAACTGGTGACAGGGCAAGGAATTACTGCAATCTGGCAGAGACATTCATGGAAAACACTTTTTTGTGAGTGAGCATTATGCCACCAAAACATGCCAGCTGGAAGCTCTGTTATGAGAGGCAAGAAATGTGGCTGCAGGATGTCCTGAAAGGATTGCTGAGCTGTTCCCATCCCTTATATGACAACTAGGGGTGACCGACTGCCATATCAGATGGCATCACATATCATCGTACTGGCAGTTGGGGCAGTATGGAGCTCCACAGCAAAGACAGGTTGAAAAGTTCACCATTAGGTCAACATACAGTGGACCCAAATAGAAATGTGTCACTAGGGATGGTACAGACCCATTCCATAGTGGTCCAGGTTTTCTCCATGCCAGAGCAAACAAAGGCAACAGTGGCTGGCTGTTAATGTCCAAGCGCCTAATGGGCTGTGTGACAACAAATTTCTGTCTGCTAACTGTCTGGACAGAGACAGGGGTGTATAATGAAGGTGGCGCCTGTGTCTGGATGGTGGAAAAGGAAATTGTGAGTGTTGCTCATATTTGTCAATGTATCAATCCTCTTCCTAAAAGTAGCCTCTGAGAGTCTACGCAGTGTCTACTGGGTATACCTGTAAACATTTACATATTTGCCTGAGACACAACTACCTGAGCAATCCACATTTCTATTAGGGCTCGTTCACACGGGGGGGGGGATTTTGACCATATTTTGACTCGGGGAGCCAAGTCAGAATATGGTCAAAACCTGCCAGCCATGATGTCGCGGTCACGGCTTCCCCCATCCTGGAGTCGGCTCAAATGAATGGGCCGATGCCGGAGGTTGCGGCTGCCAGGTAGAAGCCGCGGCTCAGCAAGCTGCAGAATCCGCCTGAAGAAAGGGCAGCTCGCTTCTTTTTTTCCCGCAATCGGTAGTTGCCGATAGCAAGAAAAAAGAACGCTGGTAGTCTCCATAGACCACCATTGTAAAGGGGCGGATTATGACATGGATCAAAATCCGCCCCTTTGGCCCCGTGTGAACTAGCCCTTAGGGTGTGTTAATTTTTTTAATATTTATTTGTCAAGGAGTGTATTTGGAAATTATTACAGATTTTGCCTAATAACATATTATAGTTAAACATTTACAGCAATAATAACAATGATGATGTAATTGATTTAAATAAAAGATTTTTAAAAAGCCTGTTTAAATGTGTTAATCCTTTAGCTACAATATGTTTATTGACGACATGCTTCATATTTGGCGCTGAGAATGGTAAATTCTGAGCCCTTGTGTGTGCTGGTCGCGATGTAAATAAATGCTTATAATGACTAATCCGAACAATATTTAATTTAGTGCGTATAATAGTCTGCGCCATTGTAAAGAATCATGTCACTGCAGAACAAGAAATGTCATACAATGAGAGGTAGATGTGTACACCTCTGCATGAACTTAGAACATTTGTACTGGATGTAGCTTTCAACGCAGGGGAGAGAAAAGATGTTACAATAATAGTAGAAATAAGACTTACATTTAAAATGCAGTCCCAGAAGAAGACACATTATGGCGTCTCCACTTGTTAGTAAATGCGGCCGGCGTAGCCAGCCTCACTTCTACTTAGTGTGAATAATTGAAGACAACTCTTACATGAAACATCAAACAATTATATAGATCCCCTGTGCCAAAGACTTTTAACAACAGTAATGCAGTGGGCTCCGAAGTTTTTTTTTCCCACACAAACCCTAAGGGAAGTTTTAAGTGTGTATGTAATGTAGTAATATATTAAGTCCACCATATTGGCCTGTTCATTGTGCTGCTGTGCTGCTTGTTTCAAATATGGGAAGGTTGACGGATTCCTCTCTGGCAACTTATGTTCCTGTTCCTCCTTAGAGGGGTTATCCAAAGCCTTTTAAAAGTTTCCTACGTGACTATGTTCCAGGTCCTTTATATCCAGCAATAACTACTACTTCTCTTCTATTTATAGGCTGACAATTGCAATGACATCCCGTTAGTGTCATGTGACTACTGTAGCCAATCACAGGCCTCAATGGTCACCTCACGCCATTCATGCAGGGGGCACCACGGAGCCAGGTGATTGGCTGCAGTCGTCATGTGACGCAAACAGGAGGTCACTGCAGTAAACAGAAGAGAAGAAGTAGCTGACTCGGAGATGGAGGAGCTAGTAAACTTTTTTTACCTTTTATTCCTCTTACGTGCAGCCCAGAGGAAACTTTCAAAAGAAGTTGGGCAAACCATTTAAGGGCATGTTGTATTTAAATAATTTGTGGGGTTCCCTAGATGTGTTCCCCTATATCAGGCATTAAGACACATAGGAGCCTAAAAATGAATATGTGCCATTACAAATACCAATAACTATTAAAAAGAATCTGTCACCAGAACCCGGGACATCAAAGCAGATAAATGGGTTGGAGTCACCTGAATCAAACGGTATTTCCCTTTGTGAATAGGTTCCTACTTTGCATCGATATCCTGGTTTTTATCAATATGCAAATGAGTACAATGACATTGGTCCAAAGAATCATCTGCATATTGATAAAAATGGCAATGCAGATTTACAATGGAAAAACACTGGTTCAGGTGACCCTAACCTATGTATCTGTGGAGTTGGGTTGATATTCTGGTGACAGACTCTCTTTAATAAGTACATGGACATACATCATTACAATAAATGTATTGTGTGGCTAGAACAACTACTGTGTACACGTCACCGCATTGCTAAGAAATCATCCCATCATTATAAAATTATAACTTTATCTACTCCTATAAAAATAAACAAAAAACACAATTCCTAAAATTGACAAAATGTTATAACTAATGTAGGAAAGTGATAACCAGAATTATCCATCACACAAGATAGAAAGTTTCCTTAATTCTTTGAAGGGTAACACCCAAAATCGGGTTTCACATTAAGGTTATATTCAGTTGACAGAAATGCAAAACAGCACCAGAGGGGCACCCATAATTGATTATATGGAGGGATCCATGAAAACGGACAAAAACAAGACCTATGTTTTGAGGGACTGTGACAACGGAAAATAACAGTCACGTGAATATCCCCCATTCACTGACATTGAATTTAATTCTGAAGGTGACCATCAAAAAAAAAAAAAAAAAACAACAAAAAAAAAGAAAAGCGGATGTCACACGGCCATTATTCATAGTCATGAGAATGTAGAGTAACTCCTACATTGCTCACACCAGTAATGTCACAGCATAGGATGCACCTACCAAAAAATAGAGGTAAAACTTCTACCCTGCTACAATACAGGTAGCTATCCCAAGGTATTTTGAGCCAATGTGTTTTCCCTTGAAAAAAAAACATGGTTCCTCAATGCTGAACATTGGGGGACAGTAGGGATGAATAACCATTGTGCTTCTCACATTACTTTGCTCAGCAGTAAATATGAGATCACATTAGTGACTGGTCACTGCCATCATGTAGAGGAAATTGCTAAATTAATGTTTTGGCTGGACAGAAGTGTAACCCCCAATGAATATTTGTGGGACTTCATTATTAGATTAGAAAACATGGCTGCCTCCTTTCAGAAAGAGCTAGATTACTTCTTCTTAGAAAAGGTCTGTTGGTTGCATGGCTATTTTGTAGCTCAGTCTCATTCATTTGGATGGGACTGAGATGAAACATGGCTATTTGACCAATGAATGTGATGTCACTTCCTGAGAAGAGGAAATGGATCTCTTTCAGAGAGGAGGCAGCCATGTTTTTTAATCCTAGATAGCCTGCTTATTAAGAAAGAAATACAGGTTATGTAATACACTACCGTCATTGAACATTAAGCATGATAGTTAATGAAAGAAAATTAAAATATCATTATTTTGGACAAAAGTGATTGTTGGGCCGATAGTTTGGCACTTTTTTCATGGAGAATTGTGATTTTTTTTTTTAATCACCCAATATGACAGTTCAGTTTTCTGGCTATCATTGTATAATGATGTATATACAAGCAATAGTTCGGGACCAGGTGCTCTTTAAGTTTCTCCATCATTCTGGAAGTTGTGAAGTCCAAGGAGAGTCTACTGTATATACATTACGGACAATACACTATACATGTGCTAAATGACCCAATATACTTGTTCAGTGTGAGAGCAGAAATTGAGCATTACGGTACTTAGGACGGCTACAAACATCTCCTTTAAATGACTACAAGTGAATGATAGCCTATTAAATACATTGTGCAGTCCTTGATTCCACAAGTCATATATATAACAGACAACATAATCAAGGATCAATTAACGATAATCATGAAAACAGTGGAAACCTTTCAATCTATTCTTTACATTGGAAGCCATAAATATTTAAATAGCCCGGCAATACGGCGTGGCTTCACACGAAAAAAACAAAGTATATATAATCTATGGACCTCATTACGACAGAAATTTAACACAGCAAAACTCCATTGTGCTGTGCTGTGAACTTCGACTTTAGTGCACCTCTGAAATTACTAATTTGTGCAATAGAAAGGAATATGGAAATGACAATTTTATTGTGTACTGTGTAACCCACACAGATGGTTCATGCGAATGCTACATTATCAAATTGTAAAATATGACAGCGGATAGGAGCGAAAACAGGAAAATCAATTTACAATGTGCAAGTGTACTTGGCTTTTTTCGGGTTTTAATTATGTGTTTGTTTGCCACGGTGGCCTAATTTAGTCAACTAGACGAGCCAACATTAAAAGCTGGTAGGTGAGGTAAGTAATCCCAAGGGTGGGATGCTACTGCATAGAGTTTAAAAGCTACATGTTCTGAAGCACAAACCAAGGCAAATTTGAAAGGGGTCTACATGATAAACAGTGAAAAGCAAGCAAATCAAATTTTTCACAATTAGTTGAACAACAACTGTGACAGGCTCAGCGCTTAGCATTTTCATTTGTGTGCTCAAATTTGGTTATCCGTCCTCTTTTATGCAAATGTGATGTGACAGGAGAAGCTGGGAGCACTCAAGCAGGCCGATCACTCACAACAGGGGCTGTGGTCTGTACAGCTGAGAGGCCCGGATTAAATGGACTGAGCGCTGATGGATAAATGACATGAACAGCACTCAAAGCCTCGTAAACTGATTTCTAACTTCACGGGGAGGGCGGAAGAATGCAATTACCTTTTAACCAAATCCTTAACTTTCCGAACAAAAGAAAGTGTTAACTGCTAGGCAGATGCACTATAGGGATCATGTGCTTAAATTCGGCATTTTATATCCCCAATACTGAAGAAATGACATTAGGAAGCCATTGTAGTTTTCTTTATGCAAGAATATTGCACACTGTAGATTTTATAAGAATACGGAAGGAAATTAAAACATAAAATTCTAGGGAACAAAATGGAACTTCCATGAATAATTTCATCCTATGTTGTAGATGCTAAAAATATTTATATACGTATATCGTTTTATATGTATACATATATCCCAGGCTGATGAAATGTCTCGGCGCAGAATTGCTGCAGTGCTCCGGAGACTACGTATTCCTCGTCTGATTGATAATGCAAAAGTAGGAGACATTTTTCATAAGGCAAATGGGATTTCTCTGAAGCACTTTAGTTTACAAGAGAATAGAAAACCATTTTACAGCTTCTGTTTAGGAGCTTTGGCTTGTATTAAAGCATCACATCCAAAGGAAACCACAAATATCAAAGCAAGCAGCGGCAGCCATAGTTGTGTGGCATGTTTGCCCAACCTCTACATACTCATTTACAATAGATGTCTCCCTTCTCTTAAGTGTCAGAATAAAGAGCTATTGAAAGATTTTGGATAAAAGATTCCACAGTATACTGCTTTAGTCTTATAACCGCATTGTTATTTTAGATGGACCTGGTTAGGCTCTGTTCACAACCTTATGCCAGAGTTACACAACAGGAGTATTCCCTAATGTAGACCTTTGACATACAGTAGGCCATTGTATAGCCATTTACTATATACTATAAACTGTGCAGTATACAGTATTTTTACAGTGCTCATTATGCAAAATGGCAATCTGCTATGCTTTCCTATATAGTACAAAAATGGTATGCATCTACCACTCTGAGAGATCCAAGGAACGCTCTTTTGGACATACAGTACTCTGCTTACCATACTCCAGGCTGCCAATATTTTCAGATAACAATGAAAGATTTTTTTTTTTTTTTAGTTACTCCCCGTGACTTGTTACCAATGTGTATTTGCAGCAGTACTCAATAAATCTTCCACTATGTTACCTAATAGAGATGAGCGAACACTATTTGGAACAGCCGTTCCGAATAGCACGCTCCCATAGAAATGAATGGAAGCGGCCGGCACGCTGACTTTGCCGGCAGCCGGTCGCTTAACCCCCCGTGTGTCGGCTACGTCCATTCATTTCTATGGTAGCGTGCTATTTGGAACGGCTGTTTCGAATAGTGTTCGCTCATCTCTATTACCTAACACAGAAACATATGTCTTTAGCCTTAGTATTCACAATAATTGAAACCAGATTTCCCTGATCAAATTTTTTAATACCCTTTAAAATTAAGGTGGACTTTATAACATGGGAGCCGTATACAGATCAGCTGGTAATCAGCGGTGCACCTGTGTGCTCATCACATGACCATGGACCGTAAATCACATGACCATGGTCAGAGTTTTATCCACTAGAAGTAACAGAATGAATGACAGCAAGCAGAGATCTAGAAAACCGCGAGGAATTGATACAGAAAGTATATTGGAAAATTGTATATCTTTTTATTGTACATTTGTTTGTCAATATTGGTCTGAAAGTGGCCAACCCCTTTAACCCCTTAGCGACCCTTGACGTAACTGTACGTCATGGGTCGCATGAGGATGTATGGAGCGAGCTCACACGCTGAGCTCGCTCCATACACGGCAGATGCCGGCTGTATAATACAGCCAGGACCTGCCAATAACAGCAGCGGTCGGTGCCCGAGCCGATCGCTGCTGTTAACCCTTTACACACTGCGGTCAAACGTGACCGCAGTGTGTAAACGGCGCCGGCGGCACGGGCGCCGCCATGTTTCCCCGATCGCCGCCCTCCTGAACGTCACATGAGGGCGGTGATCGGTTGCTATGACAGCCGGAAGCCTATTGAAGGCTTCCAGGCTTGTCTCTGCACTAGATCTATTAGACGATGCCAGAGGCCAGAGGCATCGTCTAATAGAAGTGCTGCGATTTTCCTATTCACTGCAATACTGTAGTATTGCAGTGAATAGTATGAGCGATCAGACCCCCTAGGTTTCAAGGTACCTAAGGGGTCTGATCATAAATGTAACAGAAGAAAAAAAAAAGTTTTTAAAAGTATTAAAAAAATAAAAAAAATATAAAAGTTCAAATCACCCCCCTTTCCCTAGATTAGCTATAAAAGTAATTAAAGAACATTAAACATAAACATATTAGGTATCCCCGCGCTCCAAAATGCCCGAACTATTAGAGTATTAAAACATTTATCCCGTACTGCGAACGGCGTAGCGGCAAAAAAAATAAAAACCGCCAAAAAGCGTTTTTTTCAACACTTTGCCTCCTATAAAAAATTGAATAAAAAGTGATCAAAGCATCAGATCTTTCCCCAAATGGTATCAATAGAAACGACATCTTGTCCCGCATAAAAAGACACAACAACCAGCTCCATACATGGAAATATGAAAAAGTTACAGGTGTTAGAACATGATGACACAATTTTTTTTTTCTATTTTGCAAAGTTTATCATTTTTTTAAAAGTATCGAAACATTTCAAATACTATATAAATTTGGTATCACCGCGTTCGTACTGACACGTAGAACACAGGTAACATGTCATTTGTACCAAACAGTGAACGCTGTAAAAATTAAACCCATAAGAAAATGGCGCAAATGCATTTTTTCTCCAATTGCACCTCATTCTGAATTTTTTTCCAGCTTCCCAGTACATTGCACAGCATATTGAATGGTGCCATTACAAAGTACAATTTGTCCCGCAAATAATAAGCCATCATGTGACTCTGTGAACTGAAAAATGAAAAAGTTATGGCTCTTGAAATGTGAGGAGGGAAAAACGAAAATGTGAAACCAAAACATGGCCTGGTCCTTAAGGGATTAAGAGCTAGGAAATAGAGTGGGGACCACATTAAAGAGGACACTTAACTTTAAAGATCCAACTGTAATGTAGTATATCTACAGTATATCACTATTCCACCAAGTAGTGTATGCCAGTTTCTGTATTCTACCACAAAGAAAAAAAAAGAAGTTATAATCATCTGTTTCAGTATTGCACAAAGTACATTGACGTTCCAGTCTGGTGGGCTTCATCAGACGAGCGTGGACAAGTGATCGGGCATTCCAGAATGGCGCAAGGCCAATGTTATAGTGTGCTCTGTATTATGGTGGAGGCTGTTGAATATGCTTGAGGAGGTGGTGGACTCATTTACTCTCATCAATTATTGTCATATTTGTTAATTTTTCACTGTTCAGAACTAATAAAAGAGAAGATCAGCAACAGAACTATAATTTATCATATTTTGAATGGCACCTGTTTGGTAGTGTTTACTGTGCTCTTACACTCATACTTTATTGGGATGTACAGGGTACACTATGCTGTACCAGATTCTGTAATCTTACATAATAGTTAAGGGGCGTTCACACTACTGCCAGTGTCCGACAGCTAGTGTCCGCTGCTAATGTCCGTGCAAAATCTTGTTCAGACATTAACAGCGGACACTAGCTGTGTCCGTGACATTTTGCATTGATTTAAATGGACATCGAGTGCGTTGTTTTGCACTCTGTGCCTGTCCTTAACTGTCCGTTCCCAAAGATGTCTGACTTTTCAAGCGGATAGCAAAAATCTACATGTCGGGTTTTGCTGTCCGCTTGAAAAGTCAGACATCTTTGGGAACGGACACTTAAGGACAAGCACAGACTGTAAAAGTACGCACCCGATTTCCATTTAAATCAATGCAAAATGTCACGGACACAGCTAGTGTCCGCTGTTAATGTCCGCATAACATTTTGAACAGACATTAGCAGCGGACACTAGCTGTCGGACACCAACGGTAGTGTGAACGCTCCCTTACAATAACTCAAGAACCAGGACTGTGGAGTTGAAGTCAGTGACAGTTTTGGGTAGAGTCGCAAAAAAATTATTGCCTTCAGATTTAAAATAAAAATATTAATTATACTATAGAATAATTGATATTGTATCTTTAATCTAATGCATAGCTTGCATCACATTTGTCTTAACCCTTTTCTGCTCCATAACACAAATAAAGGTCTGTAAGTGCTATTAATAGGTTAATAAGTACCAAATCCCTTTAGCAGTGTTTTATGTGATTTCTGGGAGCTCCTGGCTCCTGCATTTGTTTACCTGGTTATTTTCCTGTTCAGTTTTCCTACAACTACCATGATGCATTGCGCTTCACTCAGAGCTGACTCACACTACCTCCATCACACCCCCCCTCCTTGTTTCACTAGCTAGCTCACCCAATACTAGCCCCTCCCAACTAACTAACTCCACTCCTCCCCCCCCCCCAAAGGATATCACTTCCTCCTGGGTGGCTAGCTCCTCCTCTCCTTGACGTCTGCCAGCACCTATGCAATAGCCGGCTCAGAAAGAAGTGATGTCCCGTGATCCAGATCCAGACAGGAAGACCGGTAAGTATGATGGATTGGGGGTTAGTATACATTCTGTTTCTGGAAATGGGGCAAATGGAACATCACTGGAAAATGTGCCTGGGGAGGTCAACATATTCTACATCTTAAGATGTGCCATTCATATACATAGACACTTCGTGACAGATTCAGTACTACACCACTTACCCACCTAACATGTACCCTTAAAAAACCATAACTCTTTATTTTGTGGCAGATTTAGGAGAGAGGCCCTTGGTACCAGAGCCTGGGTCAGAGGAGTCAGTGATCTGATTGAACAAATTCATATTGAGAAGGGTTTGGTGGTATAAAAATGTTAAATGTCTTCATAAGAACATGGAGTTATCACACTGTTACAAACCTGTCCTCCAAAATATTCTGAATGCAACTTTGATAACAGAACATCAAAAACGATATTTATTGGAGTCCCAAATAGGTTCCTTAATGAATAATTTTAATGGAAACATTTTTGTACTTGATATGCCTTTTAACTACTTTAAATACCTAGGAGTCTTCAGCAAAGGCGATTAAGGTAAATGGCCTAAATTTTACACCAAGATATTGTAAAGGCACCATTAGTGTCTACATGACAAGTTTTACTCTTGGGTACCTTAAGAGGAAAAGATTTCACAAGTTTTATTTGAGCAATAATACCTGGTATATCTGATATACAATCTTTCAATCCTAGTCTCAGATGCAGTCCCAATCCATTAAATTTGTATTCAATAATTTAAAATAGGTGTAGGAGAAACAATTTTACTTAATCATATTAATCTCCCCAGTCTTACTAGATTGGGTGTCATAATTCTTACTAACATTTCAAGTAACAAGTGGAGAGTATAAAAATATATATTGGCAGGCTAATGCTTTGCAAGCTATCAGACACAACCTAAGACTCCAGACCTCAATGGAAACAAGGTTCTTCAAAGACAATTTCCTTTCCATTAGTATATAAAAGATGAATAGTATAAACAGATTACAATACTATAAAATGTAGGTGAATCTTATAGACAATGGGGCAGATAAAGTAATAAAAATACTGCAGAATTCTGATATAATTTGTGCCCCTCAAATAAAAAACTGGTGTACATGCTTAATTCCTTACACACTAACAGTTTATCTGCCTCATCCAACAATTGGGCAGGGCTTGTTGGAAAGGAGGCAGAGAGAGGGAATCAAAAAAATCTAGCGTTCGTCTTTCCGTCATTCGGGTTCACAAGTGGACCCAAAAGATGGAGATCCTGTCTGCTTAAAAGGGGTTAACCATGACCCACATAAACTATAATGGGGTTCACCGGGTTCCTGCTGGTTTATACTAAAACCAGTAAAGAGAAAAGTCCTCCGCCTTGCCGGACTTTTCTCTCTGCCGATTTTAGGCAGAATATGTGGCAGAGTCCAACGCAGATGTGAACCAAGCCTAAACAGGATGTAACACTGTATAAAAGTATGCCAGATTTAAGAGAGTTTAAGACTGGATAGTCCAACTTTGCACTGTCTAAATGTTAGACAGTATTAGGTTATCTCCCTAAGGGGTTATTCAGTCAAAGTACCTATATGAGTCTGAATGCTGGCTAGTTGATATCACCATAGCTTAGAATGTTAGTTTGGATTTTCAGTATGGTACTAAGCAATGGGTTTTTTTCAAAGGATGTTGTCGGGATCACTATGTGAAAGGTTACAGTTCCCAATAGTACTCTCTTTCCTCCCAGTTACCTAAATATCAGAGGTAGTCAACAGAGAGCTGTGTAATAATTGTAAGAATGATGACCCTATACTAAAATGATATACCACAAACCATAACACAGAAATGCTGCCGCGAGATGCTTCTGGAAACATCCATTTACTGCTATTTCCAAGGATGCTCCTGTACTTTCCCAGTAGAAGCAATGAAAGTACATGTGCAGCCTTAACTAGTGGTAAAAGTATACATCCAGGAGCATTGTTTGGTAGCACCCTAAAGGTTGTGACACACTATGCATCTGTCCTAGGCCACTGGTACTTTCACTTCCATGTAAAGCTGCATTCATATGGTGCGTTTTTGATCAAAAAATGCATGCACTTTTATTGAAAAAGTGCATGCCTGCAATAAAAACAGTCATACGAGTACAGAATAATATCCTACAGTGGTTCCTCCACACTGTATAATGTCTCATATTATGTATAATGTCACATGGTATTATGTCCCACAGTAGCCCCTTCGCATGGTATAATATGCCAAATTGGCCCCAACAAATTTTTCAAAAAATTCAGGTTCAAATGAACCCCAAATTTTGGGGGTTTGCCACTCACGAGCTATTTTACTTTGGGATCTAACCCCAAAGTATAATAAGCAGAGGGCCATAAGAAGTTGCCAAACATAAATAATAACGTTACTTACCTTACCTGGACTCCGATGTGGCTCCCTGTTCTCTTTGGCGCTTCTGCCTGACATAAGCAACTGCTAATAGGGCTTCAGTAGTCAATCAGCAGTGTCTGACTTTAGGCAGAAGCACCGAAGAGAAGAGGGAGCCCAGGGAAGGTGAGTAATTGTTTTTTAATGTTTGTCACTTCCCCTGGGCCTCCGCATATTATACCCTGGGGTCTGAACAGACCTCAAAGTATAATACTAGTAGTTTTGTTTCGGATGTGCTTGTTCTGGATGAAACCTCTTTTTTTTTTTTTTTTTTTTTTTTGGGGGGGGGGGGGGGGGTTAAACTGAAAAACTGCATGAAGTAAAATGTAGTACATGTTACTGTGCATTTTGCATGTATGTCAATGGCCATTAAATTGAAAACCTCTGGTTCACCACCATATTAGGAATGCTACTTGTATGAATGCTACTTCTTTGCCTTAAGGCTAAAGCCCCACGTTACGGAAACGCAGCTTTTTTTGTTGCAGTTTTTGTTGCGGATTTTTGAGCCAAAGCCAGAAGTGGATTGAGCAGAAGGTAGAAGTATAAGAACTTCCTATATATTTCCCTTTCCATTTGTAGCCATTCTTGGATTTGGCTCAAAAAAACGCAGCAAAATCTGCAACAAAAAAAGCTGCGTTTCCGGAATGTGGGGCCTCAGCCTAAAAGAAAGAAAATGCCATGTAAACTTCACCTTACATAGACATTAAGTGACCGACATCGGGAATAAACTAACTGCATATAAACCATTGCACATAAACTTTAAAATTTGTACCCAGACCAAGCCTTCATTCAGTTCAATTCAAACATGCCTTATAAGCATATAGCTGTCCGGAGACCCAGAGTCACCCAACAAGAAGTAGTCTGGCAGATGGGTATCTCAGTAGGCAATCTGCTGTCATTAGACAACTATATGGCGATCATTCATATTCAATGCCAATTTGGTCTGAAGACATTCCTGTGATGGATTCCCATCTTAATAACAGATAGAAGATTTTAAAAAACTTGGTTTGTCTTGCCACTCGTCTTATTACCTATGGTGCCAATAGGCGGCAGGTGAAATGTTTGGGAGAAGGTGGGGTAGAAATGGCTTTGTTATTAGCATTTATATAGGGGTAAAAGCTCTTTGGCACGAAGTGGAAAACAATACACTATCAACTAATATAGTTTGAGGCTAAGGCATTTTTTATTTTTGCCTCCCCCCCACTCCTAAATCTATGGGAATAACGCAGCAATTCTGCAGGGAAATTAACATGATGTGTTTTTGGACAAGTAGTTTTTCCCTCGTTGTGGCCTCAATCTGAGGCTCCATTCCCACGGAGTAATGCGCTGCTCATTCTGACACGTAAACACGTGTCTGAGTGAGGCGCTTCAAAACAGATCCCTTTGACTTCAATGGGTGCTGGCTTACGCACGCTACCCATTGAACTCAATAGGAGATGTTTTTACATATTGCTTTCAATGTGATACGCGCGTATATTATATACATTAAAAAAAAAAAAAAAAAAGAACTCCCATTAAGTTCAATGGGTAGCGCGCGTAAGCCAGCACCCATTGAAGTCAATGGGATCTGTTTTACTGTGCTCACTCTGACACGTGTTTACTAGAGATGAGCGAACACTGTTCGGATCAGCCGATCCGAACAGCACACTCCCATAGAAATGAATGGAAGCACCTGTGACACTGACTTTGCCGGCGTCCGGCCGGCGTCACAGGTGCTTCCATTCATTTCTATGGGAGCGTGCTGTTCGGATCGGCTGATCCGAACAGTGTTCGCTCATCTCTAGTGTTTACATGTCAGAATGTACGGAGCCTTATTCTAAATAGGATAAGGTAACACTATCACTACACTACAGTAGAGACCACAAGCTTTCGTCCCCCAGAGGAACGAGAGCTATCAAAGGGATCAACTGGTACTCACTAGTGTGTGTTTGAGCTGAATGTGAATTTATTTTGGTATACCTTTAAATATAAAAATAAAACACTGTAACCGCCCTGACATCAATATGCCATGAGATCAGGTCCCTTAAACAACAGCAACTCCATTAACTTGACCAGCGGTTATTTTATGAATAAGGCAACAAGGCAGGTTGGGCTGTACGTGAACGTCAAACAACCTCATACGTTATGTCCAAACAAACCTCCAAAAGAGTCTCCCACCTTACCACAGACATAGACACGATCTTCTGAGACTATTATGTATCCCTCTATAATTTGCCCCACATCCGTTCTCCTCTTAGCCTCTCAATACATCGTTGATTCTGACTTGCCCACTCTTGCGCATTTAGACACCCCTTTTTCCCCAACAAGAACTAGAACTGGGCATCTGTCAGTGTGAATCAATAAAACCCTACAAATTATTTCATGCTAAAAGCCTTTAACACAAGTCTGATTGGACACTTAATTTCCTTCATACCCATGTTATGATTATATCTTAGAAGTTCAAAGGCCCCCAACTTTGTCCCAGTTACAGACGTCTCTCTCTGATCAAAACTGATCGCAATCAGGTTTTCAAACAGTTTTGAGTCGGACAGTCTCTATATCCGCAATGTAGTCCACCCTGTTCCTAAGGGTTTTTATCCCTCAGAGGGAGGCTCGGGACAATACTCTGAAGGCATTCTCTGCCATGCACTGTGCTCATTGCTCTCAGATGATATTACTCTCCCTGGACATAGAGGCGGCCTTCGACAGGGTGGATTGGGGCTTCCTCCAGGCGACTGTTCACCAAATAGGTCTAGGCCCTACTATGCTGTTATGCATCTGTGCCTTATACGCTTCCCCACAGGTCCAAAGCCATGTTAATGTCACTCTCTCGCCTCCTCTAACCATTCACAATGGCATCCAGTAAGGTTTTACCCTCTCCACAACTCTATATGCCTTAGTCATGGAGAAACTCATCGTTGCCATCTGACATAACACAAACACACATAGACTACACTCCAGTAACCTATATTTTAAAATTTCAGCATTTGCAGTTGAAGTCCTGCTTTTCATCACCCAACCTCTAACAATGCTCCCCCTCCCTTCTCTGTCAAACTGACACTTGCAATTGCACTCCAGCAATTATAAAATTAACATTGCCCTACTCTGTGGTCCTTTTGCTCGCTCCACCCAGTTTTCCCCTTCACCTGTTCACCTAAAACCATCAAATACCCAAATCATCCCAAATCTCTTGCAGACATACAGACAAAATTTTCTCCCATTCCTACATACAGTCTGACCTCGCTTGTTGGGACACTAAGGAACTCTATTGGCTAGGCCGCATCAACCTTTTAAAAATGACTGTGCTCCCCTAGACTCCTTTACCTTTTTCAAACAATTCCTATTGTACTCCTGAAAGCATTTGTTTCCTCTTTCCAGGGAATGTTCTCCAAGTTTATCTGGATTGTGAAGCCTCCTTGAATTACTGTAGATGTGTTCTGACCACTCCAGACTACACGCATTTCTACTCGGCTACAGTCACTTTACGTATTTTAGACTGGCACCACTCTACTCACTCTTAGGTCTGAACCGCCCTGGAGAGGTCTATGTCCTATGCCCATTACATCGATGGTTTCATATACATCAGAGGTTGGATAAAGCTATATCTGATTACCCCTATATTGCATGACAAGTCCTAGTTGTCATATATACCACACTGTTTTATCACCTTTCTCTCCTGCCCCGCAGCCCACTTTCTCTCAGATATTGTCTCCATCCTTTCTCCTCCCTCACTCTGACCTGGTACCTCAGGCAACCAAGAACCTAACCCCTCACTGGCAATACCTTCAACTGCTTTATTTCTACACCACCTCCACAGATCACAGCATCACTATGAACACCTCTGCACGTCTTTCACTATGCCTCCCCACCCTAGCTCACATATATACAGCCAGCTTTGGGTTTCCTTTCCAGACGTGTGGCTCTCCGCCTTTCAATCATGCCATAAATTCTCTCTCTCATGTAAAGCCCAGGAGAATAATTATAAAACCCTCTCCCGCTAGTATAAAGTCCCTTTGGTTCTCAGAAACCAGGATATCATGCTGCCTTCCTTCTGCCCAGACCCATATAATCCCCAGGAAGAGGCCTATATTGCCTGGATGTGAGAAGAATAGTTCTGCACTACTTGGAGAACACCGCTCTTTTATGCAGAGGTCAAATTTGATTTATTCACTTTTCCAAGAAAAACAAAGACAAGAAAACGACTAAGAGCACATTATCCAGGTGGATTAAAACCAAGCTTCAACAGGTTTAGTCAGTAAAAATCTTCATCCTCCGGAGGGAGTACAAGCCTATTTGACCAGGGTAGTGACCTCCTCATGGGCAGAGAGAAGAGAAGCAACTGTACACCAAATTTACAGAGCAGTCACGTGGTCTAATTTTCATACCTTTGTCAAACTGGATATTCTGTCCAATCATGATTCTAGTTTCGGACATAAAGTCATCTGGTACTGCTCTGGTGATGCCGTCATGAGCATGCCCTGGAAAGTAGGAATTACCGTATATACTCGAGAATAAGCCGACTTTTTCAGCATAGTTTTTATGCTGAAAAAGCCCCCCTTGGCTTATACCTCGACTCAGGGACCACGGAACACAGAGACTTGCAAGGACCTGTATAAATTAAACGAAGGGGAAGGTCCTTTAGTGCTACTGCTGTGATTGGCTTGTCATATAGGTCACATGACTGATGTAATCAAAGGCCCTGTAGCCACTAGAATGCAACATCTGCAGATAAGTCAGTGGCCATTATGTGCAGGATTCATTGTGTGTTACAGAAGATGTCTGTCATATTGAGGAGAGGAAGCTACAGTAAAGAGAAAGTAAAGCACAGGTACCTGCTGGGGTTACTATTCCTAGTAATGTCAGGCATTTGGGGTTATGAATTTAGTTTCAGTAACTTCATGTGCCTCA
This sequence comes from Leptodactylus fuscus, assembly GCF_031893055.1. Classification (NCBI taxonomy): domain Eukaryota; kingdom Metazoa; phylum Chordata; class Amphibia; order Anura; family Leptodactylidae; genus Leptodactylus; species Leptodactylus fuscus. Next base: position 197,085,068 of record NC_134266.1, on the reverse strand, counting down.
CATTAATAGCAGTTAACCACATTACGTTCCTCATATTAACACCTGTGTGCCCCATATAAAGGTTACTAATATGTAAGACACATGGGGGTACTAATAAAGGACCTTATTTATGAATATACAGTACCTAATTACTGCCATATGTCCCACATATCAGTAACTCTTATGTGAGGCACACAGGGGGTTAATGTGAGGGACATGATGGGGTTAACTGCTATTATTATGAGGCACATGGAGTTACTAAACTGTAATACACATGACCATGATGTCTCAATGTAATTTTTTTGGCATCTATTTTCATTTTTGAAATTTTCCAGTAGCTGCTGCATCCCCCCCCCCCCAGGCTTATACTCGAGTCAATAAGTTTTCCCAGTTTTTTGTGGTAAAACTAGGGACCTCGGCTTATATTTGGATCGGCTTATACTTGAGTATACACGGTAGTCCTACCGGTAATTGTTTTTCATGAGTCCTTTATACAGCAGCCTAATAGACCCTGCCTTTTTCCTTTAAGTTATTGATGCTAGCCATTCTGTATCTGAAGTATCATACGCAAGCCCCACTCCGCAAATTTTTTTTATTTTATATATTACACATCTCTCTCTATTTATATAGGTAGGCTTGTGGCCTTTAACCTACCTTCCTGAATACCGGTAGGACTAATTCTAACTTTTTTTTTTTTTTTTTTATTAATGTAGATTGTGAGCCCCACATAGAGCTCACAATGTACATTTTTCCCTATCAGTATGTCTTTTTTGGAATATGGGATGGAAATCCATGCAAACACGGGAAGAACATACAAACTCCTTGCAGATGGTTTTTTGTCCTCCACCGTGTGGCCCCTAATTCTAACTTTTGTCACTATGTAAATGAGCTTTTGGAGCAGCAACGGCATTGCTGTTGCTACAGAATGGTAAGCAGCAACATCCCTGAGCTCAGTTGCATATTGAAAGAAAAACATCAATATCTCAGCAACAGAGGCTTCAATTCACAAAGGCAAAACACTTTGATGCAAATGACCCTAACCTATCTACAGGGCTGGGTTGACAGATTCCCTTTAAGCTATCTTTGAGGCGTTATTGTAGTTAGCATTTGATACTTTGCATCTGACTAAATCGGGAAAAGAAAAGAACACACATTTTTAGGAAAAGAAAAAATAACTTTATTTGGTTAGGAAAAATGTAAAAAGCAACAAACAAAAAAAGCTGTTAAAACATAACAGACATCCTGCTTTTCATTGCTTGGCACCACAATAAATCTTGATTTTTTTTTTCTGTGGTTAACAATTCTTATTGGATTAAATTGGATACTTTGAAGAATATTTTGTGCAGATTTTGCAGGAAGTATCATTATATTCCATACAATGAATGGTAAGTATTGACATTTGTTTAAGATGTCAGACATTCTCCATTTCAAGATACCAAAATACTTTTGTCTGTGTCTGATGAATAGCTGTTGGTCCAGAGTTTGGTTTCAAGTGTCTTTTGTGCCCCTTTTCCATTCCACTACATAACTCTAGTAGGGCAAACAATATAAATATGTGTGTTTCAAGTGAAAACCAAAAAACAGAGCAAAACCATTCCATGGCGATTACCTGAGTAGGTCCCTCCATTAAAATCAGAAGAGCAGAAAGTGATTAAAAGTGCAACTCCCATTTTATTTTTTGTCCTGTTGTGTCAGGGTGTGCGTGGTGAAATGTTCCCAATATACTTTATTAACCTATCAAACTTACTTAGAAAACTGGTTGTAGCGTTCCCCATCCAGATACAATAGTGGGAAGAAAAAAATTGGGAGGGAAGACTATAACACTAAATACAATGTCACTGCAATGGCAAATATATTGAGTAGTCTTTATAAATAAAAAGCTCCCACAAGGGGAAAACCGGACATAGATCCATACTGTAGAAACTGACAATTAAGATTGTCCAATATGGACAGATTTTACTGACATGTTAGGGAGATAAAGAGATCTTTAGACAAAAGTGTGGCTAAACTTTTAAAGCTTTTTCAATTTATAAATCAATAGTGCTGGTGATAACAGTAAAATCGCTGAATTCAGCAATGACCCTAGGCTCTAAGGCCCGCCCTTCTGACAGTAGGGAGATATTGATGCCAAAATTAACAGCACAGATGTCTCCAGCACAAGGGCGCACACTGGCAAATTCAGCACACTGATGGCTTTCTAGCGGAATATAATTCGGCACATTGATGAGGACATGAAAGGCCCTCTTTAAAGTTATTATACAGTCCTATGAAAAAGTTTGGGCCCCCCTATTAATCTTAAACATTTTTAGTTCTAAATATTTTGGTGTTTGCAACAGCCATTTCAGTTTGATATATCTAATAACTGATGGACACAGTAATATTTCAGAATTGAAATGAGGTTTATTGTACTACCAGAAAACGTGCAATATGCATTAAACCAAAATTTGACCGGTGCAAAAGTATGGGCACCTCAACAGAAAAATGACATTAATATTTAGTAGATCCTCCTTTTGCAAAGATAACAGCCTCTAGTCGCTTCCTGTAGCTTTTAATCAGTTCCTGGATGAAGGTATTTTGGACCATTCCTCTTTACAAAACAATTCAAGTTCAGTTAAGTTTGATGGTCGCCGAGCATGGACAGCCCGCTCTCAAATGATCTGAAAACAAAGATTGTTCAACATAGTTGTTCAGGGGAAGGATACAAAAAGTTGTCTCAGAGATTTAACCTGTCAGTTTCCACTGTGAGGAACATAGTAAGGAAATGGAAGACCATAGGGACAGTTCTTGTTAAGCCCAGAAGTGGCAGGCCAAGAAAAATATCAGAAAGGCAGAGAAGAAGAAGGTGAGAAGAGTCAAGGACAATCCACAGACCACCTCCAAAGAGCTGCAGCATCATCTTGCTGCAGATGGTGTCACTGTGCATCGGTCAACAATACAGCGCACTTTGCACAAGGAGAAGCTGTATGGGAGAGTGATGAGATAGAAGCCGTTTCTGCAAGCACGCCACAAACAGAGTCGCCTGAGGTATGCAAAAGCACATTTGGACAAGCCAGCTTCATTTTGGAAGAAGGTCCTGTGGACTGATGACACAAAGATTGAGTTGTTTGGTCATACAAAAAGGCGTTATGTATGGCGTCCAAAGAAAACAGCATTCCAAGAAAAACACTTGCTACCTACTGTAAAATTTGATTGGGTTCCCATCAAGCTTTGGGGCTGTGTGGCCAATGCCGACACTGGGAATCTTGTTAAAGTTGAGGGTCGCATGGATTCCACTCAGTATCAGCAGATTCTTGAGAATAATGTTCAAGAATCAGTGACAAAGTTGAAATTACGCGGGGGATGGAAATTTCAGTAAGACAGTGATCCAAAACACCGCTCCAAATCGACTCAGGCATTCATGCAGAGTAACAATTACAATGTTCTGGAATGGCCATCCCAGTCCCCAGACCTGAATATCATTGAACATCTGTGGGATGATTTGAAGCGGGCTGTCCATGCTCAGTGACCATCAAACTTAACTGAACTTGAATTGTTTTGTAAAGAGGAATGGCCCAAAATCCCTTCATCCAGGATCCAGGAACTGATTAAAAGCTACAGGAAGCGACTAGAGGCTGTTATCTTTGCAAAAGGAGGATCTACAAAATATTAATGTCACTTTTCTGTTAAGGTGCCCATACTTTTGCACCGGTCAAATTTTGGTTTAATGCATATTGCACATTTTCTGTTAGTACAATAAACCTCATTTCAATCCTGAAATATTACTGTGTCCATCAGTTATTAGATATATCAAACTGAAATGGCTGCTGCAAATACCAAAATATTTAGAACTAAAAATGATTAAGATTAATAGGGGTGCCCAAACTTTTTCATAGGACTGTATATTATGGGCTTGTTAAGGACACTATACATTTTGCTGTAACCTTGCCGTTGTAAGCCACTGTGAAGTGTGAGCAGCCATTTTAGGCTTGGAAGGGGAATGGGATAATTCAAGTAAGTCCGTAAAGAATCTACTGTCATGATCACTACTTAACAACCCAAAGAAAGTTTTTCACAGGCATGAACAAGGTTTAGTGGGCTATCAGAAGGGCTAAACAGCTGACTGGATGGAGGCCTGAATGTAGGACCCTGCCAATCTGCATCTGATGATCCATCCTAAAGCTAGGTCACGAAAAACCCCTTTAAATCTTGCCTCGCTATGTTAAATGCCTGGGTGGCAAATATCAAACTGAGTTCAATGACATAATAAAACAGCCATACACATTATATATCTGTAAGATAATCTAATGTGTATGAGATGGCAGAATGAAGGTCTGTAAATTCCCACAACTTATTTCACAAACCCCAGACCTTCAGTATCTTCCACAGATCACATTTGCTGGATTTCCTTAACAGGTATAATTATTGTCAGTGGCTAATACATTGTCCCCCCTATTGGGTATTCTCAAACCATGATCTATGGGGAGTACTTGGGTCATGCAGTTGAAAATCCCTGATGTATTTAGCCACAACTGCAGCCTTTATCCCGTATAGAATTAGTATTTTCACTATATGCTAACATTACTTTATAACTACCTTCTAGGAGTGCAGCTATATTTGACACTGTCACCCACTAGACCTGATGAATTAAAAACAAGGCACACACAGGAAACAGCTATGTAACTACTTAAAAAGCGTGTGTACTGCACATCTAATGTGTACAGGCACATACAGTAACATCAGCTCCCTGAAAAACAATATTTCAGGTCTATACAATCTGTATGTTTAACCCTCCTTAAATAATATGCTTTATGTTGATAAGATAAGGAATTCTTTAACTTTCTAAAAATGTCTAGAGATCCAAATGATTTTTACTTACTTTATAGGTTGCATACTACTAAGTGGAGCTTTCAGTAAGAAAGAAATGCACTTGTCAATGATTATAATAATTAGATCATTTTTGAATTGAAGACTGTAGCTACATTAATTGAAAAAAGTGATATTTGACTAATTTACTGGAACACCACAATCCCCTGTCAGGCAACAGGGAAAGTCCCACTGTTTAATAGTGCAAATGTGTATGCTGCTAGTTCACTTATGGCACAAAACCAAAAGAGGATCAACCTGCAAGAGACAAATACGGGGTGAATTAAACATTGCACTTGCATTTTCTAGGTGATGATTTACATATAAATGTTTAGTAACAAGGTTGTCTGCTATAGAAAACCCCTAAGGCTGGGTCCACATGTTACCAACTTATTACAACCAGACTGGTGTGATTTTCTATTTGACTGTAGCCAACCCTACAAACTCCACACCCCCCCCCCCCTCAAAATGTTATTGAATGATACAAATATGAAGGAAACAAAAAACAAAAAAAAAACCACCACATTAAAATGGTTGAGCTTATAAAAATCACAAATGCTGCTGGGTTGATAAAAATAACAGATTTAAAATTTAAAAAAAAAGTAACAATTCTAAAATATTGTCTAAGAGTATTGCACATAAAGCCTAAATATAGTAAAGAGATCATGCGATCCATATATATACATATGGTATAGTTGAAAGAACGTAAGAGAAAAAGCATGCGCCCAAACAAAACAAACATTATATATATATAATATCTTTATCAACAAAATGAATGACACACCCCGCATACTAAAACATTTACAGGTACAAAACTGTGCATTCATATTCTCACAGAGGAATGCTCCTCGTAGAGCATAGGGTTGTGCGTTTGGGTATTTTTTATTTTTTGCTCTGTTTGGTGCATATCCCTTTGAGAACATGTATTCACAGGTTTATACTTTTAAATGCTGATGTTGTTTCAGATGTAGTTTATTAGAGCCACATTATGAATTGATTATAGCCAAATTTCTTTGGTATTAAGACATGGTATAGTATGACTGCCTTGTACCACTTTCCATTTAGTACATGTCTATTTCTTTGGCCCAGTTAAGCTCTATTTTATTCAGGCTTCATACTTCTTAAATGTTAGGGGGCGTTCACAATACCGCCGCTGTCCATCCAGGGGTTTCCGTCCTAAACCCCGGGGAATCTGGACAGGAGATGGCTTGCAAGCGCTCAGCTTCCATATGCAGCCTCTCCACCTGGAAACCGTTTTTTTTTTTTTTTTTTGCACAGACGCAAAGTCGTACATGCAGGAGAGGCTGAATATGGACACCGACGGTTAGCTTTAAAACCCCATTCAAATGAATAGGCTTTAAAGCTTTCCACCGGCAGGCCATCCCCTGTCCAGTTTCCTGGGGATTTAAGACAGAAACCCTGGGGCAGACAGCGGTGGTGGTGTGAACACCCCCTTAACCATTTGCAATTCTTTGTGAGTAAAACAGTTTAAATTTTCATTGGACAGCTGTACTAATCCAGTCGAGTTTGCCATCTTTATCTTCCACTCCACCCATTTTAAGTATGTATCATTCATTCAATAAAAGTATTCTCTGAGTTAGTTTTTATAAGTTCATCCATATTGCCCACAAACAGCTCATCACCGTAAGAAGTCATGCAGAAAAGGGTTTCCAGTAAGTACATCTGCTACCACAAAGATCTCCAAATTGTCAAAAAAAATTGCTAAGCACTGTAGAGATGAGCGAACACTGTTCGGAACAGCCGTTCCGAACAGCACGCTCCCATAGAAATGAATGGAAGCAGCCGGCCGCCGGCAAAGTCTGCGTGCCAGGTGCTTCCATTCATTTCTATGGGAGCGTGCTGTTCGGATCGGCTGATCCGAACAGTGTTCGCTCATCTCTACTAAGCAGTGTCCCACACACCATGAATGTTATAGATCTTCCAATCCTTTACATTCATATGCCCTTTCTAGGTTATAAGATTTTTACTAGGGAGCTACAAATTTTAGGTTTTCAAAAAAATGCATTTTGTATATGCCACTAACAGCATAAATAGGCAACATTGAGAGGGGCGGGGGGGGGGGGGGGGGTGTAACATCCAAGTCTTAGACAGTAATGAAAAAATCTTTAGAAAATTGTATCTAGACTGCAAAAATTCTGTGAAAGACACTGCAGTCTCCTTGCCCTGTTATTCTGGATATTTCAAGCCAAGAACAATGGAAAAAACAAGACAGCAACAGTGCCTGAGGGACCCCTAATAGCTATAATGGGGTCTGTTGGGCATCTGGTTTTCCCCCTGAAACCAGGGGAAGAGAAAGTCGGAGTAGCATGACTTTTTCGTCCAGCAATTTCTGATGGACACTGTGAAGTAGACTCCAAATATGGAGTGTATATAGATTGCAATAAATAACGGTCAAACCAAACTAGTGAAACGGGAACATTACACAAAACATCAATGAAGTATACCTGCTTTTGGAGATCGTACTTGCTGTAGGCAATGTTCTGGAACTGTTAACCTCCATAACCTACAAGTAAAAGAAGGACGTGTGTTAAAATAGTTCTCAACCTTTTCAATAAACACATGTCAGTTTTAGAAAGACCCCAAATCTACAATTAAGCAGGTCACTGACAAAGGATAATCTGGGAAATATAAAAGCCTCCTGACTGGCTACCTTTGTGGAGAATAAGGACCAGGCACTTAATATTTTAACCGCTCAGTCCTTTTTTTTTTTAGGAAAAGAAGGACCTACCAGAGTCTGCCAGGAGTTTCCTCCTTTCCCAGTCAGTACAGATGCACTGCTTTAAGAAAGTGAGCATGCATGTGCAGGAAAGGAATCAGGCGAGATATCTTTCAGCCAAACACTATCTTGTGTATGGCCAGCATTCATCTTAAAGGAAGCCTGTCTCAAGAACCCAGCATATCGCTGCATCCAGAATATTACTTACACATTGACATTAACAGTCATATCTTAAAATGGATCTGACAAGATAACCAATGAAAGGACAGAACTCGGTAACTTGAGGAAGTTTGACAGTTTGTAAGATCAAGTATATAGAATAAACTGTTGAATTAGAGGAGTTTCTATTTTATTGAGTTTTCAATGTTCTATATAATTCAAAACAAACTGATCTTCTCAGTGCCTCCTTGGATATTCACGTACCACACTTAGAAAGAGCAGAAAAAAACAGTCTGCTTATACTGAAACTATGATGTGCATGAAATTAATATATGAAACTGGGTAAAAAAAAAAAAATGTATTTCCAAACACTGAAGAAACCTTTATCAATATCTCATGACAGTGACATGAAAGATATGATCTGAAGCTAGTGACATTTTACATGGTGCTAAAACCTATCTCTGGGATATGATCCATTAACCCATCAGTAGCCAAGCATTAACTCACAATTTTTGAGATTACACATTTTCTCCATATACAATATACTAATAAAATGGGGGGGGGGGGGGGGGGGGGGGGGCGCAACACAGTGGCTCAGTGGTTAGCACTGCAGCCTTGCAGCGATGGAGTTCTGGGTTCGAATCCCAACAGGAACAACATCTCAAAGGAGTTTGTATGTTTTCCCCGTGTTCGCGTGGATTTCCTCCCATACTACAAAGACATACCGATAGGAAAAATGTACATTGCGAGCTCCATATGGGGCTCACAATCTACATAAATAAAAAATAATTAAATCACATCACAGAGAAGGACACTATTTTAGAGAACTTTATAGGTATGTTCACACAGGACAGAAAAATCTGCAGTCTATCTCCTGCAAATCTGAACCAATTTGGAAAGTTTGTTGCATATTTTGCCCTATGTATATAAAGGGTGAAATCCGCATGGGTTTTTCCAGTGTGCCTGGATGAGAATTTGATAAAATCTCATCCCTGATACAAACACTCCAAAATGTCCATTGAAGTGTTATCCTGTGTGGATATGCCGTAAACTAATTTTATCTTTGTCCAGCTGCACAAAAAGTGGAGATAAAGAAATACCAAAAATGGGAGAACACCTTAAGAAAATATTAGGTAAGGTCTCCTTTCTTCCTGATACTAGAGATGGTTTCCAATTTTCAATAAAGAGAAAGAAGCGAGAGTGACTCCTGGTAGGAGACAAGCCTTGTACACATTTGTTGTGCCAAAGATGGTCCACCAGCTGTATACTATTCCCCATATTCTAAAACAGTCCATAAAGTTTCAGATAGATGCATAATATCAACAAGTTACTCACCGACACTGACTTCTTTTCGTCTATTCTGGTGGACGGTCACCCGAACGCTACGTTTTTGCCTCTACCAGCAGGCACTAGGACATGATGTGAAGACAACGTACTTTCCATATCAGAAAATGTTGCACATGAGTGAGGTTTAATTTATCATCACAGCATAAAGTCTTTACAGTTAAACCACTGGAATGGTTTCTTTCTTTCTTTTTTTTTTTTTCTTTCAGTTATTTTTTTTTCTCTCTTTTTTTTTTTTTTTTTTTGTCAGTTTAAATTGTTAACAGATTGTTTTTGCTGTCTCAGACCATTCCACTTTATTTTTTTTTTCAACATACCGAAGTCACACGGACTTATTTGCAAAGCAATTTTACAATGTTCTTAAAACCCAATACGTAAATTACGTACACAAAATGAAGCTGAACAAAAAGGCTACTACATAGTAAAGCCTACACTATGCATTATGTATACATAACAACTGAGATTTCTTTTGTATCATTCTACTCTTGTCTGTAAATATTCAGAGAGTTTAAAGCAAATTCGTTTATAGGGAAAGGGAAGGAACAAACTAATTGAACTCGCTTTTCACAAGTTCCTTAACTTAAAAAATGAATTTTACACCCAGCAAAGTGTATGTAATAAAACCATTGCATATGTGTCTATGATGATGCATTGTGCAATCATTGACTGAAATGTGACAACTACAGAAAGCTTTCAAGTCTCAAGTCAGTTGTTCAAACCAAGTGTCCAGTTTATCTTTTCACACAGAAATGCAAGAACACATCCCATGGAAAAGTGCTTTAGTTCAACTAAACATCAGTCCAGATATGGAGAGCTGAAGTATGAAGGCAAAAGGAAATCATCTCCTCCAAGAACGAGACTCATTATCCTCCTCTTCCTCATCATCGTCTTGCAGCAAAGAGTCGTCCACAGCAGTCTCCTCTGGAAACTACATTTAAAGCAAAACAAATTCATAAAAAATTATTAGAACAAAAGCCATTTACGTTATAGTCCCGGAGGCAACTCAACCAAGAAAAATCTCAGATTATTATGTGGCCTATGGATAGGATATTCCATTAAAAGCAAATCATTGAGGCACAATTTGGGAGCAGCAGTGTTCATGTGTGACCACCTCACCATTTGGTGCACAAGGCCCTCACTCTTTTAAGGGCCCCTTCACACAGCGTAAGTGCTCGGCTCATTCCGAGCCGTACACATGAGCGCTTCTAAACACTTCCCATTCACTTCAATGGGAGCGCTCGTAAAGCCGGCTTTACGCACGCTCCCATTGAAGTGAATGGGAAGTGTTTAGAAGCGCTCGCGTGTACGGCTCGTAATGAGCCGAGTGCTTATGCTGTGTGAAGGGGCCCTAACGGGATTCTATCGTTGGTGTCAGTGGTTTTGAGATAAAGACAAGCCTGGATGGCCTTTAAAAAGTATATTCTACTAACTTCTTTTTTTCCCCAGATTCTCCCTGCCGTTCTGTTGTAATCCTGGTTAATTACTTTATGTAAATGAGCCCACCGAGCACCATTTTGGTGTAGCTCGCTATAGAACTCAGCATACTCAGCAATGGTGGGGAGTGAATAAAGGTATGATGTGGGTGGTTGCTCACAGGCCCTGGCGAACGCTCAGGGTGCTTGGTGGGATCATTTACAGCAACTCAAAAGGAAAGTATCAACGAAAATGGTCATCCACAAAAAGTACTCACTTCTTCCTCTTCTGGTTCTACATCTTCCACTTCTACGCTACTTGGATTTGCTACCGGTTTACTCCAAGCCAATTTTAAGTCCTGCCCCTTGAAATGAACCCCATGGACTGCAGCCTAAAATCAAGTAAATACATTATAAATGAATATGCAAAACCATGCACTGTCTAAGATATAACTGTATACACACTAGTTTCACAATGACTAATTTGCTGAGATATTCTCTCACGTATCATGTGAATGTCCGTGAAGCAGCACCTGGATAACAAGAACAAATAAACACAGCACTTATTTGTAATAAAAAAAATAAAATCTACTTGTGACTCCTATTGTGGAAGGAATCGACAGTGTGACCTGCAGGAGCTGGAAAGACAAATAACTCTGGGTAATTGAAAACTGAGAAGAGCTAGTATTAAAATACTCAAATCTTGCTTGGTGCCAGCTGCACAAAGTGGCAGCTTTGGAAATTGTATGCTCAAATTAAAGTAACATGAAGCAACATAAATCAGTGTTAGCAACATACCCAAATAGCTGGGACAGTCAGCCAAGATTTATAGCACAACCCTAAAGTACAGCATAATGTGAAATGGAGAAACAATTACATGTTGAACAGCAGCTGACCATGAATTGTGTGATATTGAAGTCCTGCGGTATAAATTTTAAATCTGTACATATAAATTTATGATATATTTAAAGGCCTTTTTACCATGCAGCTCACACATCTCCTGTTCATGGGCTGATCAGAAGATCATACAAGGCAAACCTTTAAGACAGCATTTTAACTCTACAGGATAAAATCTGTTTCTGGAACTCCTACTAAAGTCTTGTGATACACCTAGCTCACTCTATCATTAGAAGACCTACTGACTACATATTCTGCTGTATACTTATGCAGTAGTATACAGCCAAGCCTTCTCTTGGAGATGCTTGAAATACTCAAAAAGTACACTTCTAACAAGAAGATTGTGCATATTGTTGTTCCAAACTAAAACCTTAGTCCTGTCTCATCTGTCCTGATAAACACATACCAATTTAGGCAAACATTTGAGCCTAGTTTGGGTGAATTGAGCCTTATGGATGACATTTACACTTTTCCAGGCATAGATGCAAAAACATAAGGTGTTTATAAACCTCAATTTGGCAAGCGTTATATAAGAAAGGGAAAAATATCATGATTTCCACCAGTCAGTATCAATGATATATCATTTACAATAACAAATCATAACTGCCTGTCTAAACACTTAAAATCATATTTATGAATTATTAAACGGGCAGGGGCCTAAATTCTGAAGCCTTTGTGATCAATGCCTACAGATTGGCAATACAGGCTACCTTCTTATACATAGGGAACCGAGGAATTAGAACAGTCGTGAAACTTTACTTTATTTGTGATTCGTACACGTTATTATTCCTCTGGTTACGGTTACCCCTTCCCGACATCCACCAGGTGTTTTATACAGCAGACACCATGCGCTAATGCCAGCAGTCGGTGCCTGCACCGATTGAAAGCATTAACCCTTCTGGTGCCTTGGTCAAAGCTGAATAAGACCCCATTTTCCAGGCAGCTTGTGGGCGCCGCCATTTTGCCAGGGCTGACGTCACGTTGGCATGACAGACCTCCCTGACTTGTCTGCAATGATTTTCTTTTTCAGGCTACTCTATGTAGCTTGCAAAAGAAAGGAAGATTTTTTTTTTTTTTTTTTTTTTTTTTTTTTATGCATTGCAATGCATTAGCAAAAAAAGAAAAAAAAAAAAAAAGGTTAATTAAAATCACTGCCTTTCCCTATATTAACACATATAAAAGTACTTAAATACTGTGAAACACCTACACATTAGGTATCCCTGTGTCTGAAAACGTCCAGTTTGAAGATCTATAAAAATATTTTTCCCATACGGTAAACGCCTTAGCAGGGAAAAAAAAAAAAAAAGTCAAAGGCGCCAAACCGCCATTTTTTCAAACATAAAAATATGTTTCCTGTACAGTGAACACTGTAGAGGAGAAAAAAAAAATCTAAAGTGCCAAACCGCCATTTTTCACTGTTTTGCCTCTGATAAAAATTTGAATAAAAAGTGATCAAAGCAATAGCAATTCCCCAAAGTTGTATAACTAAAAAGTACTCCTGATGCCACAAAAAAAATCTTTGGTAAGGGGTTAAAATGTAAATAAAACCATATATAATTTTGGTATCATGGGAATCATATTGAAACAGAAAGCAGATGACATGTCATTTTGGCTGCACAGTGAACACTATAAAAACAAACCCCGTAAGAAAATTGCACAAAAGTACTTTTTCTTCAAATTTGCCCCATTCTGAATTTTTTTCCAACTTCCTAGTAGATTGTACAAAATAATTAATCCGCATTAAGACCCCATATGGCTGTGAGAGCGGAAAAATAAAAAAGGTTATGGGGTTTGGAAGAGGCAGAGAAAAAAAGCAAAAAATAAAATAAAATCAAAAAATGCCCATGGCGGGAAGCGGTTACAGAGGAATAATATTACAAAAAGGAGGGGACCTATCTGATAGGTTTCCAGATTGGTCCCTGTAATGTTTTGCCTCACCATTCAAATGCGAGCCCTGAATACTTTTTTTTTCAACCATCTAAGTCATCTTATGCCAGGCTGCACCCCTGCTCCTATTAAAGTCATTGGGACCTGAGCTGCTAAAGCATAGCACGGTCACTATGCAGTGTATGGAGCCTTCTGCTTTTGGCTCCTCACGGTGTTTACTTACACCGATTGGTGGTAGTACCGGTTGTCAGACAACCACCAATCGAAGACTGATTATTTATTTGCAGTGAGATACTAATGATGTATCCTTTGAAAAAGGCTGGAAATTCCTCCAAGACGCTCATATCACTGCAAGTACATACAGATGTGTCCCGCTTACCTTACCTCAAATTTGGTTAGTGACCATTTCTCGTGAATGCGAGCAAAACCAACCACTGGATGGCCAGACACAGAAGCATGTAGGATAGACGTCTTACAACGTACCTCTAGATATCTTGAGTTTAACAGAAAGATAGGAAAGAAAACAATCTGCACAACCAGATACACAACATGGACCATATGAGGAGCAATGAGTGATATAATCAGTTATAGTAAACTTACAGCCTCTGCCTCTGCTCTGGTGTTGAAGGAGATTATTGCACGGAGTGAAGAGTCATCTATCTGGCAGTCTTCAATCTCTCCAAATTGCTTAAAATAAAACAAAAATACATATTGCTATTGTGAACTGAGCACCCTTTGTTACCTATATATAGTCTATATCTCATCTTGTAATCCCGCTTATGATCATGATATGTGATCTTTTCAGAAAAGAAAGTCCCAGTCCAATGATGTTTGGTGGCCAGTGTGGATAGTATTTTATTAATTTTTTCAGTGACCGAAAAATTGGAAAAACACAAAACAAAACAAAAAACAAACAAACCTTTTCTAGCAATCCATTCTCATAGATGATCATTAGCAACCATCTATCATTTATGAAAAGAACACATCTATGCTTTGTCCTACTATTATAAATGTGAAAGTTTGTGTGTTTGGATGTGTGTTTGTTCCTCAATCACACAAAAACGGCTGAACGGATTTGAATGAAATTTGGCACATAGATAGATTGTAACCTCAATTAAAATATAGGTTACTTTTTCTCCCGGTAAATGACATGACTTCATGACTGTTATGAATTTATATTCACATACTACATTACACTGCTTCTGCAGCTGCTTATCTCAGCCAGGGCTGTTATCTCTCTGTGTAAACACTCAGCTAACCCTCTGTGTTCATGCATTTGCATATTATCTGATCTGCTACAGGCACTTCTGACACATTGACAATCACCTTTAATCCAAATTGGCAGTTTGTCAATTTTAAACATGCCTGGAAAAAGAAAATCTAATTTGTCGTAAACGAGGAGAGCTATGAAGGAAGCCTGAAGTCACAGACTTCTCAACTGGAGCTGAGGGAGATTACTGATGCCAAAAACACAATCATTATATGGCGTCCCAGCGAGCTGCTGAGATGCCGGAACTATCACAGGCACGGTGCGAAGAACAACTTCAGTGCCAGGCCAAATTGAGAGTTGCCGAAACGCCCGAGCATGCAGATTATCAACGCCAACAACATGTTCATTATATGGCTTCCCAGCGAGCTGCTGAGATGCCGAATCAATGACAGGCACAGCGCAAGGAACGAGTTCAGTGGCAGGCCAGATTGAGAGTTGCCGAAATGCCTGAGGTGTCCCAACAGTCACAGCCATGCTGCGAGGAACAAGTTCAGTAGCAGGACAGCTTAAGAGCTGCCAAAATGCTGGAGCAGGCAAACCATAGACGGTAGCAATTTGCTGAATATAGGCGGATCATCCACTCCAACAATCCGCAGACGAAGTCGCGGGCAGAAGCTAGTATACAATAATGGAATATACTATCTACTGTGTTTTGTACACAGTAGGTCCAGTTTTCTCCGAGCTACTGCATTATATCTGAAATGCAGAGCTCAAAAGGCCTATAGTATATTAACAAAATGGAGCCTGCATTATTTCCCTTTATCAATTCTTGTATTTCTGATACTACCTTTTTTTTTTCACTAATTGGATTGGTCACCAATATTTTTGACTTTGAAAACTGTTCCATTTAGAGGTTTTGATTAAAGGGCTTTTCCATATCCAATAGGAGCAATGGCCTAGCCAGAAGTGAAGAGGCTCAGGTCCTCAATGACATCACTGCTATTACAACATCAGTAGCCGGCATAGGACGGATGAGGCCAGACTGTCTGCAGCAGTCACTTGAGCAGCGTCAATTCCAATCGGACCAGGGCCGACACAAGACAGAATTTTTAGTCTGCCTGGAAAAATCCTTTAATTTTAGAGGCTGGTTTTGGAGTCTGAATGAACTTAGCAGTCAACCTCTTTACTTTTGATGATTGACATTTACTAAAACTACTACTGCTATTGGACTATACACTTTACAAACCACAATCTGATTTAGTGACAGTATTGGTAGAATTGGTGCACATAGAGTCACATCAATTATCATCTAAATTCCCTTTATGGCTATAGCAAGCTGACATTTGTGTTTTATCAGCCTACAGTGCTGCCTGCTGGTCAGCATGGGAAATGCAATATTTTATATCTCAGTTCTATATTCTAGAAAACTACTTAAAGAGGACCTTTCATCAGATCGGGCACATGCAGTTCTATATACTGCTGGAAAGCTGACAGTGCGCTGAATTCAGCGCACTGTTGGCTTTCCCAATCTGTGCCCGGTGTAAAGCGCTATCGGTCCCAGTACCGTAGGGCTTTACAGTCAGAAGGGCGTTTCTGACACTTAGCCAGGGACGCCCTTCTGCCCAGCAGCGCCTATCGCGCTGTACTGTGGAGCGGGGAGGAACTCCCCCTCCCTCTGCTCACAGTGCTCGTCCATAGACGAGTATTATCAGGAGCGGGAGGGGGGAGTTCCTCCCCGCTCCACAGTACAGAGCGATAGGCGCTGCTGGGCAGAAGGGCGTCCCTGGCTAAGTGTCAGAAACGCTCTTCTGACTGTAAAGCCCTACGGTACCGGGACCGATAGCGCTTTACACCGGGCACAGAACGGGAAAGCCGACAGTGTGCTGAATTCAGCGCACTGTCAGCTTTCCAGCAATATATAAAACTGCCTGTGCCCGATCTGATGAAAGGTCCTCTTTAAAACAGTAAACCAAGAAAACAATAGCACACAAAAGCAAAGTTAAAAATATATTGATGTCCAAGAGGAGCTGTTAACTATTCACTGAACTAAGCAAATAGTGAATTATACATTTAATCTTTTCATTGTATACTAGGACACGCACTTCCCCACCCCCAAATTTGGTAGTAAAATGGGGGTTCGTCTTATAGCCCGAATGTGGGGTGTTTTGGTGTTGGGGTAACGTAGGAGCAGGGTTGCACCATCGCCCCACTACTGCTGCCACTGGCTTCTTGCAAGTCCATGAGACTTGCAATCAAATGACTGCAGGTTCAAGCCTCCTGGGAAGGGGTTAATAAAAATATTTTTCCGGAATTGCTGTTTTGCCTCTGATTTGAATAAAAAGTGATCAAAGAAGTATATAATACCCAAAATGGTATAACTAAAAAGTACACCTGACCCTGCAAAAAAAGACGTCCTATGTACAGCTGCAGGGCCACCTGTCAATATGGCCTAGCATCTGTTTCAAAACCATTACTCCCATGTGTTATTTATATTATTATTTTTTTTTTTATATAACATAGATTGTGAGCCCCCTATAAAGGATCACAATGTACATCATTTTTTTTCCTATCAGTGTGTCTTTGTAGAATGGGAGGAAATAGACACAAACACGGGGAGAACATACAAACACCTTGCAGATGTTGTTCCTGGCGGGATTTGAACCCAAGACTCCAGCGCTGCAAGGCTGAAGTGCTAACCACTGAGCCACCGTGTTGCCCGTTATTAAATATTTTAAATTTTTTTTTTCCCTATTTTCCTCCTCTCAAATCTAGGTGAGTCTTATGGTCCGACGTGTCTCTCAGTCCGAAAAATATGGTATGTTCCTACTAAGCACAAAACTTAGATCCAACTCTACATCTCATATTTACTTACTGCAAAATGAGGAAGAAGATCTTCCCTATCACCTTCACTAAACCCAAAAATCTCTAGAGCCTTAGGACGGTGGTCTACCACAGCATGCACTGGGACTCCACGGCCCCTGCCTCTGCCTCTTCCTCGTGAAATTCCTCTTCCCCTCATGTGCACTCCTCTTCCACGTCCAGAAGAAAGAATACCACGCTTTGCAGCCTGCAAGGATAGAAAATATATTTACTACAAGGTACAGTTCACACACTTTGTTATGAGCAAGAACCATTGGAGGACAAATAAAATAACAAAACACATAACAGTTTCATGGCAATTGTATTCACAGGAAATTGGGCAACCTTTCTGGCAGATGAATGGAACCACATAACCGTGTTCCATTAACAAATGGGCATCTACATCAAAAATGTAGAAAGCAGACTTTTAGAATAATCCAAAAATGGGAAAGTTTAAAGAAAAAAAAAATAGGAAAATAAAACGTGCGGATGTCATTTTATTTTAAACACACAAATGTTATATTTTCTAGCGGTAGGTTCTATCAATTAGTATAAGAAAAGTGCATCACCACTCCATTATCCTCTGAGTCTTTGCCAGGACATACACCTCTGCCTGACATTTATTACTTTGCATGGTGCAGATTCGTCACACAAAGATTCCAAAAAGGACCCAGTAGACTTTTTATTCATTTTATGTGAAAGTAATAAAGATGATGAAAAAAAAGGTCAAAATAGTCGCTAAAGAAAGTAAAAATACACTTTCCTTTTAAGACCTCAAAGAAATGTACCTCAAGTTGTAGCTCTGTATATTTTCGCCTTAATTCTGCTACATCTTCTCCTGCCTGAAGTTTCTTGTACAAGTCGAGCTCCGTATCAAGAAGTTCCTTTTGCATCTTCAGAAAACATAAGAAATACAAAAATAGTTTAGATCAGAGTTTCTCAACCTTTTCAAGCAAAGTATTGAAAAAAACCCCATCCCAACTGAGACCCCTCTCCCCAGGAGCAATTATAAATGTTAAGAAAATAAGGCTTCATTTAGTGCCTCCAACACCAGTTATGTAATGGTCCTTTCAGTACCCCCATACCTCCTCCACGTGTAATATAATGGCCCCCACGCTCTGTACTGATGAAGGCATTCATTGGAGTTACTGGTGCCCAAGTCTATGCATAGATTATGATTCAGGGACATTGGCCTCCCAGAGAAAATAAGTGTTCCAGAAATATGAGCTTCATCAGGGCAGGACAGGTGCGGTATAGTACTTTACTTTAGTTAAATTGTCATTAGGGTTGAGCCGATGCTTACTTTTCAGGATCGATTTTAAAATCCGATTTCCGATCATTTTTCATTCGAACCTGATCTTGATCCCAATTCCGATCCCAATGCAAGTCAATGGGATTTTTTTTATTAATCGGAGATCTGATTTTAAAAGCAATCCTATTCACTATACAGCATGGAATCTAACAATTGTTAGAATCCACGCTGTGTAGTGAATCACTAAGTAGCCAGAGGATTTTTTTTTAATCCTCTGGCTACTTAGTCCCTCCTGGTGTCCACTTACCTCCAGAGATGGCTGGTCCGCTGCTCTTCGCTTCGCTGCCGGTCCAGCTGCAGTCTTCTCCGCCTCGTTGCCCCCTCCCTGCCAGATTAGGAGAGTGTGGGCGGGTACTGGGAGGGGAGACGTCACGTCTCCCCGCCCTGTACCCGCCCACACTCTCCTAACCTGCCCACACTCTCCTAACCTGGCAGGGAGGGGGCAGTGAGTAGAAGACGACAACAGCTGGACCAGCAGCGAAGCGAAGAGCAGCGGACCAGCCATCTCTGGAGGTAAGTGTAAAATAGAGTATACACTATATACTCAGTGTGAACGCATTGTGGGAAAAGATCACCAATCTCGATCCCACATAAACAGACCGTGTTCGGAATTCCGATCGCGATCGTGAAATTTTCTCGATCGCCGATCGGAATCCGATTTTTTCCAAACACGATCGCTCAACCATAATTGTCATTTATTTGTGACCTTTGCTGCTTGTTATACTTGGTTTTTTAGAAGGTATTGTATCTTGTATACTGTTCACTACTAGAACTTTGCATCAGACAACTTGAGTACTATTTATTCTTGTATTTTAACATATCACATAGTACAGTGATCTTTCTGGTCTCTAACCCCACACTTTATATGTATTTTTGTCAATATGCTTCTTTATGTGATTTTATATATGCATTAATAAACGTTTTGGTTTTTTTTTTTATTCCAAAAAACGTGTGGGATTTACTTCTATGAATAGATTTTTAATCAGCTAATCAGGACAGGACAAAGTACAGCAAACTAGATGCAGCATGCAAGAAGACCCGCAGACAGTAAGAGAATGCACTAAAGGAAAGACATCATGGGTGTTGAACGCATGATGCACGGAATGGAGCTGTATGCAGCATGGCAGGCAAGAGTTTTTTAAAGCAGTGGTTCTCCACAGGCTCCCCAGGGAGTGAATGGTAAACTGCATTCTTTATATACTATTCTGCTCCATGCTTCCTCCCTGTATCAGGGTCTGCTGAGACATCAGCACCCTAGGCCCGGAGTAGAGAGGAATTGGGGAGCAGAGTGGTGTGTACTAATATTCTTCTACTAAATAAATGACAATGTGTGTTTTCAAAAATAATCTGGTTGTAATGGTGGAGAAGGATGAGGGAAACATTAGATTTTTTTGAAGGCCTTCTTCTCTATTGTATTTACACAAGAAAATCCAATGAGCAAAGACAATTAGGAGTGATGTAAATTCTCCATTACACGTTATCTGTTTAACCCAGGAGGAAATGCGCTGTCGCCTTCAAAATACTAAAATAGACAAATAACCAGGGTCTGATAGCATACACCCCAAGTTTGAGAGAATTATGCACAGTGATAGAAAGACCCTTGTATTAATATTTAAAGGGGTATGCTAATCTCAAGGATCATATTTAGACTTGTAGCTAAAGCTAACTGAAGTTTTTTACCCAATACATTGCCTTAGCTATCTGTAATAGGACTTTTCTTCCCCACATAATAATCAGACAGTTTGATCAGTCTCTCTGTATTCCTTGCTGTGCATCTATGGATAGGTTATTGATGCACTTATGCAATTGATCTGTTATTTGTTATACTATGCGTCATTTCAGTGTTATTTTTTTCTCTTCAAACCTGTATAATGTACAATACATTTACTATTATATAACTATATACTATATATATATATATATATATATATATATATATATATATATATATATATATATATATATATATATATAATAACTACATATATACATAATTATATATATCTATCTATCTATAATTTAATCTGCAGCTATATTGGCCTCCCAGAGAAAATAAGTGCGGCAGTTTACGGGCATCTGCGGAGTGTATGTTGATGATCAGCAACTAGTGTTGTTGATCAGCAACATGCGGACCGTAAAAGCATTACGGTCTTGTAAGACCAGCCTAAGTGTTCTATATAAACCTGTGAAATGTAATATAATTTTACTGTGCACAGTAAACTTGTGGACAGTAAACTTGTGGACAAGTATGGCACTTTTTGAAAGCAGATTGTTTTTCTAAGGGTCAGTTCACACGTGAACTGCCCGCGCGGGTTTTGACACAGAGAGAGACGCGGTGAGTCGCGTCTCTCTTGTCAAAACCAGCCTGCCGCGACCATCGCGGTCGCGCCTTTCCCCTCCGCTGTCGGCTCAAATGAATGAGCCGACATAGGAGGGAGCTGCTGGGGGCGGAAGGCGCGCGGCTGAGCCCACACGGCTTCCGCCTGAAGAAAGGGCATGTCGTTTCTTTTCTCCGCTAGCGGCAGCCCACCGCTAGCGGAAAAAAAAAGCCTGGTGGTCTACATAGACCACCATTGTAAAGGGGCGGATTTTGAAGCGAAATCCGCTGTCAAAATCCGCCCCTTTGCCTACGTGTGAACTAGCGCTAACTCTATACCCATGTATTGCAATAAAAAAAAAATAAAATAAAAAAAAAAATGTATATATGGTTTTTGCATGTGCGCGTGTCAGTCAAAAAGAGACTAACAATTTCCTCTCTTTCTCCGAACCACAGGTCTTCCTACAAGGCTTCCCCAAATGTCCAACTGGCTATTACTTTCTCCCAAAGTAAAAGTTGGTTCGTGGTACTGCCATCTAATGGTACGTGCCATGTGTATAACAGTCACTGCCTGAAGTGAATCCCCACACCAGAGAAGCAGAACATACAATACCTGAGCTTTACTTTTATTAGTCTTCGAAGCATTTCCGGAAGAAGAGACAGCTTTCAGCTCATCTCTTAGTTTGGTAATACTGTTAGTCAGGTTTTCCAGTGTTTTCAGAATTTCCGCTTTGTCATCTGCCTTCATGCCCTTATTTTTCTCCAGCTTTGTTATAAGCATCTGTAACATACAAATTGGTTTGTCAGAAGGGACACAATACAAAAATGAATACAATGGAGTATTACAGATTAGGAAAATAGCCAAATATAAACTTTTGGTGTAGACTTTTTTTTTTCTTTTTTGCTTCTCTTAAAATGTATTTTTAAGCCGAATTAATTGTGTGCCTGAGTGTCACACCAAAAGAAGCTACAGAAATATGATGTGACACAAGGTGCTTCTCTTATGGAAGCCTTAGTTGTGAGAATATAGTAGCAGTGGAGCTATAAACCAGCAGCACTGGCAGAATAACCCCACCTTATTTCCCTACAGTTAGAATTTCTTCAATCTGTAAATTTGACATTCTAGGAATATGAAAAAAATGCACATTTAAAAACTATTCACCCATTGCCCAGTCTCATACAACTTGTATGGCCAGCGTGACTGTAATGAAGTGTGGACTAGATACAGTATGCCTGATTCAACAGAATCAAGCATGCACCACATGATCATTCTTACAATGTATGTATGAATGAATGAATGAATGAATGAATGTATGTATGTATATGAATATATACTGTCCCCTCGTGTTCTCAACATTCCCTAAAAGGTATAATGTTCATCTGAATCTAATTTTTTATTGCTTCCACCCAAAAGTCAATTTTTCCGTTCACAGAGCCCTATGAGGGCTTAATTTGTGGGAAACATGCCAATGTTACCTATATTCTGTGGAGGAATATAAGTATCATAATACCAATTTTAGTTTGTCATGCTTTAATATTTAAAAAAGGAATTGAAAACTTTTGGGAAAAATAAAATTGTAAGCGGAGTTACGATATTCTGACATCTGTAAGTTTTTTTTTTTAGCTTTCCATATATGGTGATGCATAAGACATCTTTTTGGAGAGAGAGCGGTAACCCTTACCATTTTGGAGAACGTGTGCTGTTTTGATTGCTTTCCATCAATATTTTTAGGGAAAGTGAGACAGAAAAAAAAAAAAACCCACAGGATCGGCTCTCTCGATATTTCTCTGATCTCCCTACGGCACTTACGGTATAGGTAAATTATTTTTTGAAATCTGCAGATTGGGCATTTTTTGGACACAGGGACACCTAACATTTATGTGCCCTACAATAGAACATAATGTGTGCAATACAGCTCACCTCTAGGTTGCAAAGTCCAAGGAAATTAAGTCCATGTTCCTTATCTTTCTATCTGATCTAGGGAATGGGGGTATGATTTGATCGTTTATTTTTATTTACTTATTTTTAATTTTAGACACCCCAAAGGGTCCTGAAGAAGCCTGATCACTTGTACAATACACTGCACAACCTGTAATACAGCTATTGTAATGACAAGCCTGAGTCTTCAATAGGCTCCCGACTGTCATGGTAATGGATCGCTGTCACTGAATCCACAGTATGGTGATGCTCATGCACTACCGAAAAAAAATGATGTTTGGTCAGGTTTGACCAAGGCATCAGTAGGGCTAATGCTCTGCAAATCTTGATTTATGGATAATCACTTTGCAACGTGTTCTACAGTGCAATGATCAGCAAGATGGAAATAGAAGAAAGTACAATAATTTACTACCAGTTTCATTCTCTTACCTTCTGAGTCTCTATTTGTTTTTCCAAAATCTCCTGCTTTTTCTTTCTATAATCTTGTTGAAGTTTTAGTGCTTCCTATTAAAAATACAAAAAAAACAAAACAAAATGAGACCATAGCAGACATGTGGTTAGTGATGTTCCATGTTTTATACTAATGCCTATAAACGACATATTTACTTTATGTTCACAAACACGTAACCCTGTAAAGAAGCACGAGATTCTACAGCATAAACATACCGTATATACTCGAGTATAAGCCGACTTTTCCAGCACATTTTTTATGCTGAAAAAGCTCCCCTCAGCTTATACACGGGCCGGGGTCCACGGAGCACAGAAAACTGGAAGGACCTGGAAAAGGGAAGGTCCTTTAGTGCTTCTGCTCTGTGATTGGCTTGTCATGTGATGTCATCAAAGGTCCTGTAGCCACTGGTAAGTAACATCTGCAGATAAGGTTGAGTCTAAATCCTAGTAGCTCCGCCCACACCAGAGTCTGATCACATGGTCATGACGTCATCAGAGGTCCTTTAGCACACTAGGATTTAGCATCTACCCTGCAGATGAGTGGCCAGGATTCATTGTGTTTTATGGAAGATGTCTGTTGTATGGAGGAGAGGAAGCTACAGTAAAGTGACACACACAGGGACCTTCCTTTAGTTACTCTGCCTATTAATGTCAGGCATTTGGGGTTATTAATTTAGTTTCTGTAACTCCATGTGCCTCACATTAATAACAGTTAACCCCATCATGTCCCTCATATTAACCCGTGTGCCCCATATAAGGGTTACTAATATGTGAGACACATGAGGGTACTAATGAAGGACCTTAATTATGAAGATACCTAATTATTTCCTCCATATGTCCCACATATCAGTAACTCTTATGTGAGGCATACAGGGGGTTAATGTGAGGGACATGATGGGGTTAACTGCTATTATTATGATCCCCATGGAATTACTAAGCTGTAATGCACATGACCAGACTTTTTATCTGCAATGGTGGATTTCCCCCCCTCGGCTTATACGCGAGTCAATAAGTTTTCACAGTTTTTTGTGGTAAAATTAGGGGTCTCAGCTTATATTCGGGTCGGCTTATACTCGAGTATATACGGTATATAGAAATCAAGCACTTCTGCAATAGATTTTCTTACTTTTCATTATTTTTGGCTACACCATGAGGTATAACAAATTATAACCAACACCAGTTTCAACTTTTTTTACAGTACATCATGAAGAGCCAACAATTCAATGTATTTAACTTACAGAATCGATTTACTTGATGTTTGAGGAGGTAAGGAGAATGGATAAGGGTCTGGTTGAAATCACTTTCAGGGTGAGGACATAAGCGGAACCGCAGCAGTTTTGGTGGTTGTGGAAATAAACGCTGTGCTTTACAGTCCCAGCAAAGTGAGTGAAATTTTATCTCATCCTCCTATTGTGTGTGGTGTTGAAATTTCACCTGAGAAAATCCCATGTTTTGCCCATAGACAGACTAAGGTGGAAGTAAAAATCTGTGATACGTGGGGGTGTTTGTTGTTGGACCTCCACCAATTTGATATGGAGGACCTATCCTAGAGACTCATTATAAATTTTGTCTGTAATTCATCTGGGAAAATCTGATTGAAAAGGAAAGTATTTCTAAACACAAATTGCAGCAACGTGGAAACAAAATATTAGCGAGGGTGGACAATAAGCTGAATGTATCAATCATTTGCAGATAAACATCTTGTGTATAAAGGGCTTAGATTAGACAGTTTTGAGATGTGCCAATTTTAACCGGTTAAGGACCAGGCCCAAAAGTATGTTAAAGACCAGGCCTCTTTTTTCAAAACTGACATGTGTCACTTTAAATGGCAATAACTTTGAGACGCTTTAACTTACACAAATGAATTTGAGATGGTTTTCTCGTAACACATTATACTTCATGTTAGTGGTAAACACTAATCAATATTTTTGCATTTATTTATAAAAAAAACTAGGAAATTTGATGGAAATTTGAAAAAAATTGCAATTTTCAAAATGTGAAATTCTCTGCTTTTCAGGCGGATAGTCATACCATCCAAATACATGAATAAATATTATCTCCCATATCTCTGCTTTATATTGGCATCATCTTTTGATTGTCTTTTAATTTATTTTGGACGTCACAAGGCTTACAAGTGTAACAGCAATTTTCCAGATTTACAAGAAAATTCTCCAAACCAATTTTTTAGGGACCACTTCAGTTCTGAAAGTAATTATAAAGGCCTGTATAATAGAAACCCCCATAAATTACCCCATTTTCAAAACTGCACCCCTCAAATTATTCAAAACAGCATTTGGGATGTTTGTTAACCCTTTAAGCATTTCATAAGAATAAAAATAATATGGCAGTGAAATTTAGACATTTCATTTTTTTTCACTAATACATTCATTTAGACCCAAAATTAACACATTCACAAAGGGTTGAAGGAGAAAATGCATCTGACAGTTTATTGTGCAATTTCTCCCGTGCACAGAAATACCCCACATGTGGGTGTAAACTGATTTTTGGGCACACGGCAGTGCATGGAAGGGAAGGAGCGACACTGGGTGTTTGAACAGCAGATTTTGCTGGAATAATTTTCAGCGCCATGCCTTATTTGCAGAGACCCTAGAGTACCAAAACAATGGAAACCCCCCAAAAGTGACCCCATTTTAGAATCCACACCCCTCACAGAATTCATCAAGGGGTATAGTCAGCATTTAGACCCTACAGTTGTTTCACAGATTTTACTAACATTGGGATGTGTAAATGAAAAATTACTAAAATGTCACTTTATCTCCAAAGTTTTCATTTTCACAAGGGGTTAAAGGAGTAAAAGCCCCCCACAGTTTGTTAAACAATTTCTCCTGAACACGGCAATACCCCATATGTGGCTATAATCTGCTGTATGGGAACATGGCGGGGCTCAGAATGGAAGGAGCGCTATTTGGCTTTTGGATGGCAGATTTTGCTGGAATAATTTTAGGTGCCATGTCGCATTAGCAGAGCCCCTAGAGTACCAATACAGTGGAAACCCCCTAAAAGTGACCCCATTTGGGAAACTACACCCCCCACAGAACATATTAAAGGGTAGAGTGAGCATTTTGACCCTACAGCTGTTTCACAGATTTTATTAACATTGGGCCATGAAAATGAAAAATTACTTTTTTTCCAACAAACTGTCAATTTAGCCCCAAATTTTTAATTTTCACAAGAGGATAAAGGAGAAAAAGCTCCATAAAGTTCGTTACACAAATTCTGCTGAACACAGAAATGCCCCATATGTGGTCATAATCTGCTGTATGGGAACATGGCGGGGCTCAGAATGGAAAGAGGGCTATTTGGCTTTTGGAGGGCAGATTTTGCTGGAATATTTTTCAGGTCCCATGTCGCATTTGCAGAGCCCCTAAAGTACCAATACAGTGGAAACCCCCTATAAGTGACCCCATTTTGGAAACTACACCCCTCATAGAATTTGTCTAGGGGTAGAGTGAGTATTTTGGCCTCACAGGTGTTTCACAGATTTTATTAACATTGGGACGTGAAAATGAAAAATTACTTTTTTTCCCAATAAATCGTCCATTTAGCGCCATAGTTTTAATTTTACAAATAGTTTAAGAATTAAAAGCCCCCCACAGTTTGTTACACAATTTCTTCTGAACACGGCAATACCCCATATGTGGCCAAAATCTGCTGTATGGGTACATGCTGGGGCTCAGAATGGAAAGAGCGCTATTTGGATTTTGGAGGGCATATATTGCTGGAATAGTTTTGAGGTGCCATGTCGCATTTGCAGAGCCCCTAAAGTATCAATACAATGGAAACCCCTCAAAAGTGACCCCATTTTAGAAACTACACCTGTCAAGGAATGTATCAAGGGGTATTATCATTTTGAGCCTAAAATGCTTCCCAAAAATTAATGTACAAAATGAAAATTGAAATTTTTAAAAATATGCCATTTCGGTGCCCAATACGTTGCACCCACTTTGTGTTGTCAGAGACCTGCACTCCTAAAACTATTAAGTGGGCCATCCCGGGGGTCAAAAAATTATATATGTGGGTGTAAACTGCTGCTTGGGCACACAGCAGGGCTCAGAAGGGAAGGACCACTGTGCGTTTTAGCTTTTGGGATACAGATTTAGAGGGACCCTCTGGGCGCCATGATGTTTTTGCAGAGCCCTGGAGGTTCCAGTAAACTGGAATTCACCAAGAAGTGACCCCATTTTGTAGGGGCAATTTTAGGGTCTCTGCAAATGTGACGTGGTGTCCAAAAACGAAGAATCTAAATCTGCACTCCAAAAGCACATATTGCTCCTTCACATCTGCACCCTGCTGCGTACCCAAATAGCAGTGTATGCCCACATGTATGACACTGGTGTACCCCGGGTAACGTCCTTAATGCCATATGTGGGTAGAATCGGCTGTTTGGACACAACCGGGGACAGAAGGGAAGGAGCGCTATTTTGGTTTTTGGAGCACAGTTTGGTTTTTTTTGCCACTTTTGCAAAGCCCCTGAATTGCCAATAAAGTGGAATCCGCAGACATGTCACCCTATTTTGGACACTACCCCACTGATGGGATTTATCAAGTGGTGTAGCGAGAATTTTTAACCCTTGAGTGTTGCATTTATTTAGTTTCCAGAAATGAAATCGCAACTGATAGAGAAGTTAAAAATGAAAATTTTACAGATTTGCCATTTCAGTGTGCAACATGTTGTGCCCGACTTATGTCAGCAGAGACACTCCAAAAACTGTTAAACGGGTATCCCAGGCACAACAGCTTTTAGAGCGTTCATCTCTGATACAAGGTGGGCACAACATATTACGCACTGAAAGGACGTATTCCTGGAAAAATGGTCATTTTCACCTCTCACAATCCACTACAGTTATAGTTATATATATAAAGTTATAGCAACACTTGGGGGTTAAAAATGCTGTCTGTACCCCTGGATAAATCCTTCAGGGGTGTAGTTTCCAAAATAAGGTAATTTATCAGGGGATTCCAAATTACTGGCGTTTCAGCTCTACAAAAGTGTCATGGCATCCAAAAACCAAACCGTCTGTGCTCCAAAAACCAAATGACCCTTCTTCCCTTCTGTGTCCGGCTGTGCCCTAGTATCAGTTTATACCCACATATGACATTATGTCCGTTATCCAGGGGTACACCAGTGTCATACATGTGTCATAAACTGCAGTTTGGACGTACAGCAGGGTGCAGAAGGGAAGGAGCGCTATGCGGCTTTTGGAGCACAGATTCAGATGTTTGGTATCTGGACGCCATGTCATGTTTGTAGAGCCTGTAAGGTACCAGAAAAGTGGATTCCATGGGGTACCAGGAGTGACCCCATTTTGAAAACTGCACCCCTCAAAGAATTTATCAGGGGGTGTAGTGAGTATTAGTATCCCGGACGTGACTGCACAGCGGATGGCGAAGAGGGAATGTATAAGCTGTGCGGAGGACATTGCAAACACCAAATTCCCTACTATGTCCCCGTAGCTCCTATGATTGGGGGAGTCACTCTGGGGGTCACTTTAGGGGTCACTTCTGGTGTCTGTTCCCTCATAAGCTGTAAATCTGGGGTGTCCCCTGATATCCGCTTGCACAGCTTATATATTCCCTACATGACGCACCCAGTTGTGTTCTAATAATTTGGCGATTTTTGAGGGTTTTTGTCTTCACATTGTGAGATGCTATATTTTCTTTATGTTTCTGGTGACGCGGCCATATAAGGGCTTATTCTTTGCGGGATGAGATGCATTTCGTAATGACACCATTTTTGGGTGTCTACATCTTATTGAATACATTTTATTAACCCTTTTTTGCTGGATTTAAAAAAAAAAAAATCAATCCTGGCATTGAGTTTTACTTTTTTAATTTTGCGCCATGCAGCGTACAGTATAAGTAACATGTTCCCTTTATTCTGCGGGTCGGTACGGTTACGGCGATACCTCATTTATAGTATTTTTTTATGTGTTACTAGTTCTGCAGAGGAAAAACACATTTGGGGACATAAATCAATGTTTTTTGCATCGCATCTTCTAAGAGGCGTAACATTTTTATTTTTCGGTTGACAGAGTTGGTTGAGGGCTTATTTTTTGCGGGACAACCTGCGCTTTTTATTGGTACTGTTGTCGGATGCATATGACTTTTTGATCACTTTTTATAGCATATTTTGTATGGTGAGATGGCGAAAAATCATTACTTCCGGCGAGTTTTTTCCGTTTTTTTTTTCCGGCGTTCGCCGTGTACATTAAATATTATTTCAGTTTTATTGTACAGATTGTTACGGACGCGACAATACCAAATATGCATTGTTTTTATTACTTTTGAGTTCTTTTTTTATATAATTCATTTTCTATTGAGAAAAAGGGATTTTTGGGCTTTATAACTTTATTAATTTTTTTCATACACTTCATTTTATTTTTTTTACATTTTTTTTTACTTTTTCATGTGTCCATTTAGGACACTTCAATCAGCAATACTTTGCTGATATAGAATGCCATGTGAGACACAGCATGCAGGTGTCCCACATGGCATTCCGTAGCAGGATGTCAGGCTGTGTAGACGCACAGCCTGACATCAGAAGGTCCTGGCAGGATCACCAGGTATGTGGGGGCTCCGGGCAGTCTGGGGTCACTGGCCAGACCCCAGACTACCTTTTACTGCTATCGGCACCCTCCGATCTCGCCGCGGGGGGTGCCAATCAGCTTCAATTGTCGGCGGATGCCTTTCGATCGCGCCGTGATGTTTCACGGCGCGATCGAAAGGGTTAAAACATCCAGTCGGACTCAGTTCCGACTGGACGTTATTGAGGAAGGGGTTAGGTGTTAGTAACACCTAACCCCCGTCCTCCCCGCACCCCTCCCCCCGCGAAATAGGTACCTAAAGACAGGACGTATTTTTACAATAGTCCGGTCTTTAGGTACCTGGACCGCAGGCCGTAAATTTACGTACGGCGGTCCTTAACCGGTTAATATCTAGCATCAATCTCTGTGATAAATGTGGAGCAAATTCAAACTAAGTTTGTGCAACCTTTTAGTTAGCTGAAATGGGATTGGGTAAGAATATATAGCTGATGAGAAGAAATGATCACTGAGATCCCAACCAATCATAAGAATGGGAGAGATTGGAACTAACCGCAGCCAGGGTGAGTGTAGACATGCCCTTGCTGGGTAGACACATCTGCGCTTCCATCAGCTTCAATAGGAGCACTGGAATTAGCCAATTGCAATACCCTGGCATTCACACAGAAATGAATGGGAGCCTGGTTGCATCCCATTCTATGGATGGACTATTCTTTAGTTTACATGATAAAGAGGTATGGCATACAGTGTCCATTCCCTTATTATCTGCTTTCCTTTAACGGACATGTGCCATAGACTTTGCACATAGTGCCAAAGCCTGAGCCTCAGCAATTTCTCTGTGCCCCACCTACTGGTCTGACAAAGCAAAGAAATAGTCTAAAACAATTCATAAATATGGTATAAAAACATGAACACCAGTTTGTTTGTTTTTATGCATCGTCATTTGTAAATCTGCCTCAATATTCTACAATATATAATACAATTTTTACCTGTTTCTTTTTCTGTGCATCAGTGTTGTCCACTGGTGTTGGGTAAGTTACTGATTTTTGGATGGCTTTTAAAGCTTCTGGGTTGTAAACAGTTTTTGTAAGTCCCGTGGAGGTGGACAATACCTACAAATATGGAGTAAACATTAGATCTTCAACTCAGAGTTTACCTCGTCCCCTTTATTATACGCTTCCCTTTAATTGACATATGTGGCAAAAATTTCTCCTTATCTGACAAAGGAAAGAAATAATCTAAAACAGCTCATACTCTAAACTCAAACTCATTACATCAGTTTAGTAGTCAGTGCCCAGATTCACGTAAAACAAACCTGCTACATTTCTTTATTTCTTAAACTCAACTGAACAACCCCTTTAAGTTGGCATGGAACAGAAGTAACATACACTTCTCCAAAGGACGGGGATAAAGCATCCGATCGCTGGTCCCCCAGTGATCAGGACAGTAGGCGAGCGAAAGTGCATGCAGATATAAATAACTATGTAATATAGCTTAGAGGAAGAGGTTTCTTTCCCCACATGTTCTTTAGATAACAGAATCACTCATACAAGCTACATTTTGCATAGCACCTGCAAGAAATGTTTTGCACTCTTGCTTCCTGGCTAACAGTTATCAAACTTTAGTAAACTTTAGAATTGTGCTCCAATTTTTAACTCGATAAGTAAAAGGATTGATTTTTTTTTTTACAAAAATATGAAATATACATTTCGTATAAAGCACAAAGAATGTATACTCACTCACCTTTTCTGTGGTAGCAGGATTGTGTTTTGCAATAAAACCCAATCTCTCTTTTATTGGTACTTTTGTTACAGTCTGGAATGAAAAGGTAAAACGGGTTAAATAAACACTTTAAGAGGACATGTGCACTAGCTGCTCAAACAACTTCCACTGAAGTGACTGCCACATATGTACAGGGTTGGAAGCCCTCGGTTCTTAAGACAGGTGCAGATTCAAAAAATAGGACCTGCATCTATCACACATTCATGACATATCCTGTGATGTGATGGGATAAAAGTTACCCTTAAATTTACTCTACAACTACACAGTGTGGGGAAAAAAATATGAAATCAGCTTTAACAACAAGTGCTCTCCAGTTCAAACATTTTCACTGTGGGGCACAGTGGGCATTAGCCTGGCCGCTAGGAGACTTGGCAACAAAAAAAAAATCTTTTGGCTCCGCCTCCGGGCAATACCCCTCTCACAGACGTTGTATCGCAGCAGTAGGAGAGACATACAAAATGAGGGGGGGGGGGGGAAGGAACATGGAACCAACATCAGCCAACATGTCCTGAACCCGAAAGGAGCAACAACAAAAAAACCAAAAAAAAACCGATCGGACAGGAACAAATGCAACAAAACTGAAACGTTGAGAAAATTTTATTGTGAGTACAGAAATCCCCCTCTCTCGCCCATTTTTCACTGGGGAACACAGTGGGATGTCCCAAAGCAGTAGAAAAGAGGGTGGAAATTACACAGCCATGTGAACCACCTAGCGCACAGCAACAAAACGTTGCAACCCAAACTGACATCGACAGAAGCCACAGAATTGTTCCTGTAACATTTAGAAAAGGTGTGGATGGAGACCAAGGTGGCAGCCTTGCAGACTTGGATGGCAGTAGCCAGATGCAGAACAGCCCTGGAAGCTCCAACAGCTCTCGTGGAATGAGCTGTCACGCGGAAAGGCGGAGCTTTGCCCTTAGGCCAATAGGCTTCCTTAATCACAGAATGAACTCATTGCAAACCCTTCCGATGAACCTCAGAAGGACAAACAAAGCATCCCAGCTCCAAAAAGGGTCAGTGCATGACAAATAGACCCCAATTCCCCCAGAAAACATCCAGGCAGACAGAAGGAGGGTAAAACAATGTCCTAGTTAATGTGAAAAGAGGAGACTACTTTAGGCAGAAAGGACAAAGACGGACGTAGGACTATCTTGTTCCTGTGGATAAC
Source organism: Leptodactylus fuscus (assembly GCF_031893055.1). Classification (NCBI taxonomy): domain Eukaryota; kingdom Metazoa; phylum Chordata; class Amphibia; order Anura; family Leptodactylidae; genus Leptodactylus; species Leptodactylus fuscus. The sequence goes on along the minus strand of NC_134266.1, from coordinate 197,052,211 downwards.
AAGAAAGGGGCGCTTCCATCAAAGGGCAGCCAACTCAGAGACCCTATGGAGGTGATAACCACCAGGAAAGTGACCTTCCAGGACAAGAGGCCCAGATGGATATCCCGAAAAGGCTGGAAGAGGGGAGCCTGAAGTACCTCTAGGACAAGGTCAAGATCTCACGGCTCCAAGGGTGGACGGTAGCGTGTGGCACAATGCACCACTCCTTATAGGAAGGTTTTCACTAGAGGCCAGAAAGCAAGGGTTTGAAAAAGGATAGAGAGAGCAGAGACCTAGCCTCTAAAGAAAAAAAGACCCAGACCTTGATCCAGGCCAGACTGGTGCCGAAGACTGCTCCCCAGCATGAGAGGCTGGCATCTGTAGAAATCACCTACCAACAGAGGGAAAGAAAGGACTTCCCCTGAGATATTCCTGGAGAGAGGAGACACTAAAGGAGCTCTCAAGGAATCTGGGAAGGCAGGAGAATCAGGTGATCGAGGGCCACTAGAGGTCGATTCTAGTAGGCCAGAATCGCCAACTGCAGAGGACGAGAGTGAAACTGAGTGAAAGGGACGGAACTCTATAGAGTAGCTGGTCAACACCACTTCCTGGACCCAGGAGTTGTCGACACTGGCAAGCCAAATCTCCTGGAAGAAGAGCAGTCGTCTGCTCAAACAAGAGGCCCTAAATGGGGAAAGACCATCATGCAGAGGTGGGCTTGGAAGCAGCAGTCCTGGAGAACTTGGAGTGGGTCTGCCAGGCAGGTGTAGACTTGAAAGAGGGCTTCTTGTATCACGATTGCCGAGAAAACTGTCCACCAGAGTGAGAGGTGGAGCCACAAAAAGAGCGAAACACAGAGAGCGACTGGAAGAGGATACATGATGCTTGGGACATCTCTGGAGAGGAGAGAACTCTTTCCCTTGGTGGCCTCAGAGATAATTTTTTTTTTTTTTTTTTTTAAAACAAGACGGCTCTGATCGTCCCGAGAAAAGGAAAGAGCCACTACCACCTTCTTGAATGCAGATTCTGCATTCCACGAACGTATGCAAACCGTACGGCAGATAGCCACTGCATTGGCAACCGACCTGGCATATCAGCGAGCTGTTTCGCTGTGGATCGCACAAATACTTGGAAATGTTCAAAGTTTGTGAGACAAGCAGCTGGTTGTCCTGGAGGGCAGCTTCATCTGAGAGATTTGCCTGGAGTTGTTTGGCCAAGGAAATGCAGGCCATGCAGCGAAGGAAGACCGCAGGGAGGAGCCAGCCTCTACAAAAACAGCCTTGGCAAGTGAATCCACTTTTTTGTCTGCGGGAGCACTACAGAGGCAGAGTCTGCTAAAGGCAAAATAGCAGCTTTTGAGAGCCTAGGTATCATGGGAGCAACCGCAGGAGACTCTGACCAACACACTGGTTTGAGAAGGAAAAGAATGTCCGACTTCTTGGTAGAAGATAACAGATGGTCTAGGTGAAGCCACTGTTCCTTCAAGATGTGGCTCCATGGTTGAGGAAGACCAGAGGAGGACGGAGACTGTGACAGAAAGAGATGCCTTCTTCAGAGACAGATTCAGGTTGCTCAGAGATCTAAAGAGCATCTCTGACCACACGGACGAGTTCCATCGTAGCAGCAGATATACAGTCCTATGAAAAAGTTTGGGCACCCCTATTAATCTTAATCATTTTTAGTTCTAAATATTTTGGTGTTTGCAGCAGCCATTTCAGTTTGATATATCTAATAACTGATGGACACAGTAATATTTCAGGATTGAAATGAGGTTTATTGTACTAACAGAAAATGTGCAATATGCATTAAACCAAAATTTGACCAGTGCAAAAGTATGGGCACCTCAACAGAAAAGTGACATTAATATTTAGTAGATCCTCCTTTTGCAAAGATAACAGCCTCTAGTCGCTTCCTGTAGCTTTTAATCAGTTCCTGGATCCTGGATGAAGGGATTTTGGACAAACAATTCAAGTTCAGTTAAGTTTGATGGTGGCCGAGCATGGACAGCCCACTTCAAATCATCCCACAGATGTTCAATGATATTCAGGTCTGGGGACTGGGATGGCCATTCCAGAACATTGTAATTGTTCCTCTGCATGAATGCCTGAGTCAATTTGGAGCGTTGTTTTGGATTATTGTCTTGCTGACATATCCATCTCCGGCGTAACTTCAACTTCGTCACTGATTCTTGAACATTATTCTCAAGAATCTGCTGATACTGAGTGGAATCCATGTGATCCTCAACTTTAACAAGATTCCCGATGCCGACATTGGCCACACAGCCCCAAAGCATGATGGAACCTCCACCAAATTTTACAGTGGGTAGCAAGTGTTTTTCTTGGAATGCTGTTTCTTTTTGGACGCCATGCATAACGCCTTTTTTTATAACCAAACAACTCAATCTTTGTTTCCAAAATGAAGTTGGCTTCTCCAAATGTGCTTTTGCATACCTCAGGCAACTCTATTTGTGGCGTACGTGCAGAAACGGCTTCTTTCTCATCACTCTCCCATACAGCTTATCCTTGTGCAAAGTGCACTGTATTGCTGACTGATGCACAGTGACACCATCTGCAGCAAGATGATGCTGCAGCTCTTTGGAGGTGGTCTGTGGATTGTCCTTGACTGTTCTCACCATTCTTCTTCTCTGCCTTTCTGATATTTTTCTTGGCCTGCCACTTCTTGGCTTAACAAGAACTGTCCCTGTGGTCTTCCATTTCCTTACTATGTTCCTCACAGTGATTGAACTGACAGGTTCAATCTCTGAGACAACTTTTTGTATCCTTCCCCTGAACAACTATGTTGAACAATCTTTGTTTTCAGATCATTTGAGAGTTGTTTTAAGTAGCCCATGATGCCACTCTTCAGAGGAGATTCAAATAGGAGAACAACTTGCAATTGGCCACCTTAAATACCTTTTCTCATGCTTGGATAGATCTGGCTATGAAGTTCAAAGCTCACTGAGGTTACAAAACCAATTTTGTGCTTCAGTAAGTCAGTAAAAAGTAGTTAGGAGTATTCAAATCAATAAAATGATAAGGGTGCCCATACTTTTGCACCGGTCAAATTTTGGTTTAATGCATATTGCACATTTTCTGTTAGTACAATAAACCTCATTTCAATCCTGAAATATTACTGTGTCCATCAGTTATTAGATATATCAAACTGAAATGGCTGCTGCAAACACCAAAATATTTAGAACTAAAAATGATTAAGATTAATAGGGGTGCCCAAACTTTTTCATAGGACTGTAGATGTGCCTGGCTCATACTCCATGTCAGAGTCAGAAGTGTCCTCAGGAGAAGTGGACCAAGCTGAGGTCCTATCTGGGGATTGCCCAGGTAAAGGGGAGGACCGTGAACTGTAGTAAGACTTCCTGGTCCTTTTGCGGAGATGGCTCCTGAAGCTGGAACAGGAACTATAAGGATGCCCAGGAGGATCCCTAGAAGTCACCGACAAAGCAGCGATCTGGGATGGCAGCCGATCCAAAGTTTCCACTGCGAAGGAGGGTACCCCCTTCATAAGAATAATGGGGGATAGCGGCACCGGAGCTGTGCCCGCACTGGAGGATGGGGGGTCATCTTCTAAAAAGGAGCCACAGAGCACAGTCAGCCCTGGAGAGGTCCCGTTAAATAATGGACACAGGGGGGACAAAGAATCCCTCAATAAAAAGTCCATTCCACTATTTTTTTTTTTTCTTTTAAATCCATAATGCACCTTGGTGAGGAGAGGAGGGGTGGGTGAGTTAAACTTACTCTCCCATACACTAGCTGTACTGTAATACTTAATCGTCTGGCGAATTCAGGCGTCGCAGGGACACCTCCTTCATGGGCCTCCACATGAAGTGGGGGTCATTGGATATCCGGCCGCAGATGCAGTGAACAGAGGACTAGGCAACCGGCGATTATGCTCATTGAGTGCTGCACCTGCAGTGGGGTATGACTAGTGTGGCGTACACGCTGAAGACCCCCTGCACCTGAAAGAAAAAGAGAAACAATACAAGACAGAAGACCTGAGTCAGGTCATGTTTGTCTCCTACGGACACTATGTTTAGACGGATTAGCACAGTGTCTGTGCCTGGAGGTGAAGCCAACAGATTTTTTGCTCTCCTAGTGTCAAATCTCCTAGCGGCCAGTCTAATACTCACTGTGCCCCCCGGTGAAAATTAGGCGAGAAAGTAGAAAAATACACACAGAGCCTGTGAATAGTAACAAATATATGTGTAAAATACCTGTAATGGTTCCGTATTAGCACTTTGTGCCTCTACTGGCTCCATGTTACTGGAAGGAACTGGTCCTAGGCGTTCTTTTACAGACTGTTTGATAAGGGGCAAATTTGGAGGCTGAGCATTAATCTGACCAACCTGAAAAAGATAAAGCCACAATTTTACTTATCAATTGCATTGGCTCATGAACAGATGGATATATCAACCAAAGATCGCAAAGAACAGTGATAACCAGCTACACCAAGGCCAGAACATTTTTAGTCAGCTGTCTGAATAGGAACACTGCACTGGTGATTTAATGCTCATGAATTAAAACTGGGTGTTCAGTGTGGAACAGGCTGTCCATTCAGAACTTGCATTGCTGTTCAGACACTTCTGCTATCTTTGCTGTAACATCTTGAATGGGCATATTCCAGATACCCATGTATCTGTTTTTTTAGTTTTCTTCCCCTTAGATCCCAACTACTACATTAAAATGCCTCGGGGAGCCTTTGGAATGCCCTTGCAGTCTGTTACCACAAGTGTTAGCGGTAAATGGCAAATTTTGTTTTTCTCAGCATCTATGCAAGATCTTTATGAATCATATGGTCCTTGTGATGTGCTTTAGTGCACAAATTTTATGGGAGTTTACTCATTACCTCAAATATAAGTGCTCTCAGCTTCTCTACCTGCTGCCTTGTGCCTTTATAGGACCATTTTGCTGCTTGGTTCTTCAGCATCTCTTGGAAATTCAAAGTGGGTGCTTTTTCACTCCCATATATGTTGCCAATGGGAACTATACAATTATGCTCAATACATTTGTCAGCAGCACAAAAAAGAACCAGAAACCAAATTAACCAAAAACTGAATAGTTTAGAATTATTTTTTTTTTTTCTTTTTTACCTTTGGAGCATTTGGAGCTAGTGGTTGCTGAGAAGTTCCCTCTCTGTGCCAATACATCTTAATAAAGCGATTATTCAGAACGGCTTCTGGGCTCGAGATGGCTTTCTTTGCTTCAGCATGTGTGGCAAACTGAATTAAAGCTCCTTCAGGATCTCCTTCATAAGCAACCTGCAAATAAAAAAAACCTGTAATACGAAGCAGACCAATACATATAGTAACCTTAAAGGACAAGTCATGCCATTTCTGCGATAATGAATAAACCTCCAAAAAGAGGCAGCCAGCCAAATCACACCCATTTCCAGACTGACATGGTTTTCTGGTTCTAAAATTTTGAACACAAAAGCAACTCTCCAAATGGAGACTTGAAAACAGATGTACGTGTAGCCTGAGAATCTTAGAATATGCAGAACCGCACCCAGTTGTCAACTTATTCAACGGCTAGTAATAGAAATATGGCACAACACAAAGGGTTTTAACCATCTGCACCTTTTACCATTCTTCTCAAGTGTATTTTTTGGACTAGGTTTTTGTAGCCGCATTTCCTTATTAAATGTTGCCTACATATTTTTTATGCACTTTTTTGGACGTGTTGACTGTGCAAGATAGTTGCTTAAGTATTGTGTAAAATGAATTGGTCATTACAATGCTGTCTGACGTAATAGCTATTTTTTGTTTGTTTTTTTAAACTCATATGTCCTCAAGCGCATTTGTGCCATTTTAAAAGGTTCAAGTAATAAACTACAGTGAGAAAGGAAACCCAAGGTTCAAAAGTGGTGAGGACAGCACATCTGTAAAAAAAAAAAAAAAATGTATGAAATAAAAACAAAAAAACAAGCAAAATAGGTGCAAATT